>NC_069502.1:1088016207-1088263707 GCF_027579735.1 Bombina bombina
ATTTAGTGCCTGAAGATAGATTATAACCTATTGACTTGAATTGGACACAAGGTAACATTGAAAGGTACCTATTTCACAAGAATATTTAGCCCTGAAATGTCTAAATTGCTGTATCTTCTCAGTCCGCGAACATGCCGATTTAGGTATCTAAGGAAATGTCTTAGTATAGAAGAGATGAAATAAGCTAGCCAATCTAAACCCATTGTATTTGACAAAGACATTTTACCTTGCAATGGATGGAGTGTATTTTATGTATTTATACATAGACACTGAAAATAGTTGGATACAACCTAAAATTGAAATAACAATCAATGAAAATATCATACAAATATAGATCAAATGTCAAACTGATCAAAATTAAGGGTCATTTCTGAAATTCCATATTAATAAATGTCTTCAAAACAATTGGCTCATCAAATATTTTTTTTTAACTCCACATAGATCAATATGATAGAAAGAAGGCAGCCAGATAAAATAGGTGGATCACTAATTAATACATACAAACTCGTGATAAAAGTTCACAAAAGAACAATGTTAAAAAATAAGATTCAACCTTTTAACTAAAAATCTTCAACCATTATTAAAAGTAGTTTGTGACAAATTAAATATTTATCAGCTTTATACATAGAAACTTAATAAAACCATTATTTTACATAAAGCATGCTAGATGGACCAAACAGGAGAAATAAGAGAATAAATATACTTAGTAAAAAACAAAAAACAAACAAACACAAGTAAGATGATGGACTAGATTCATAAGAGCTCATTAGGCATTCCTGAGATTAATATATTGGGCCATATTACAAGTGGTGTGCTAACTCACTAATTCCTTGCGTGCTACCCTAACACCATGCTACACCACCCTGACACCACTCTACCCTAACACCAGGTGTAATATATATATATATATATATATATATATATATATATATATATATATATATATATATATATATAGTAATAGATATATATATATATATATACACACACACACACTTATATAAATATATATATATATATACAGTCAATGAAGGAAGGTCCAGACGAAGGCTCAAAGCAAGGTGAGTTTATTTAAAAGTTAAAAGCTCAGTGTAACTAGGCTGAAGAAAATGGCAATGAACAAGGCCGTGAGGGGGGGGGGGCATCTGATGCGTTTCAGCTCCTATGGAGCCTTAATCATAGACAGTTAGTTGCCCTAATGCCCTATTCTAGTTTATATAGACGCACCTCACTCGTAATTGGTAGTTGAAAGGAGGCCTGGCTACGTGTGCTAATGACCTAACTTCTAAGGTGTAACTCCCACATTAAGCTGTGTACCAGCATGGAACCTAATTTTAACCCTATATGGTTATTGCAAAAGACTCAGCTTGCTGTTGTTGTAGTAACTCTAATTATGTCTATCTAGACCAGAGTACACTGACACATTAAAGCTTACCAGCTAATATCATTCCATATACTTAATCATTTTATTTTGATCATGTCTGTTTACTTATGTATTAGTGGCTGTCAAATAGCTAACCTTATATTTAATGCTTAGGTGTCCTCAGTGGGTAGTACCTTTTAGAAAATTAGGGGCTTAGATATAATAGACCAAGTGAAATAGTTTATGAGAGTTTAGATAGAGACCCTAAAACCAAATAAATTTGAATAAACAATAATATTATTAGCGATTCAGAAAGGTGAAGCTACTGCATATTATTAGTAAGCTATTTCAAGGGTTAGTAACACCCTCTAGATTTTTGGTTTAGAAGGAGTAATACCTTATTGCCTTATTATCCTATTATTCCATCATTTTGTAGCTAATAAATGCCAACTTCACTAGATGGAAAGAATAGCTAAGGAGCTTATTACAATATAATTTAACCTCACTATACATGAATATACCTGTGAAGTGCCCTGTCCCTCTAATAATTTAAAAAATGAGAAACCTGAGCGATTAAGAAAAAATATTCTTAATTTTTGTAAAGATCTTAGTTTTAAATTCCAGAACCATTAGTTATTTCCAGTAGTTGATTAAGTCTGTCTCAATATTGAGACCAAGTGGTTGTCGACTACCTAGGGTAAAGATCCAAAAGACCTCCTTTTTAAAGAGTTCCTTTAATCTATCCCCTCCTCTTGGTTTTTTATTTATCTGATCAACTACCATCCACGAAAAAGCTCTTACGTCCTTACTGTGTTCCTCCACAAAGTGTTTGGAAGCTCCAGTAGTCACATTACCTTGTTCAATATTGTTGAGGTGGGCTCTTATCCTCTCCCTGACCTCACGTGAGGTGCACCCTACATATTGTTTCTGACATAGTGAACATGTAATCATATAGATTACATAGGTGGACCTGCAGTTAGTGCATTGTAGGAGTGAGTACACCTTCTGTGTGGCCAGGGATTGGAAAAACTTACCTGTGGTGACGTACCCACACGCCTTGCAAGTACTGTTACCACATTTGTATTTCCCTTTTGTGACAACCAACTACTTTGTGGTTTAGACTTTTTGATCATTGAGGGAGAAATTTGGTTACCAATAGTAGTATTGCGTCTTGCTACGCAAAAGCAACCATCAATTACCTCATCCTTCAGTAGATCATCCGCCAATAGAATTGGCAAGTTTCTACGTAGAATCTTACAGATAGAGTAATATTGTGGACTGTAAGTTATCACAAATGTTGGTTTTTGTCTGGTTTGTTAAGGACTTCTCCTGACTTCCAGGAGAGACTCCCTGTTGCTGTAACTGGCATCATTCAGAGCTTTTTGTACCACTTCACTGTCATGGCCACGTTCTAACAGTTTGTTAGTAAGCTTCTTGCTTTCTACTAGAAAAGTATCCTTCTCTGAGCAATTCTGTTGTAACCTTAGAAATTGCCCTTTCGCTATACCATAACTGGTATGTGGGGGATGGTTGCTCTTCGCGTGTAGAAAGGTGTTTGAGGATATGGGCATAACATATAGTGAGGTACTCACTCTGTTTTCCCCCGGGAGCCCTATTAGGATCAAGTCCAAATAGGGAATCTCTGTCTTCTCAAAGTGAAAGGTGAATTTCAATCCAATTTCATTATCATTCAGATAGTTAACAAAGGATTCACCATCAGTCTGTGTACCTGACCACGCAACTAGGAGGTCGTCTATGAAACATTTATAGCCAATGATGGAGCCAAAAAAGGGGTTGGGGTCTGTATAGATGTATTGATGCTCCCACCAGCCCATGAAAATGTTTGCATAGGCTGGCGCAAAGTTTGCCCCCATTGCCGTACTTCGTTTTTGTAAATAAAAGTCTCCTAGAAACTCAAAATAGTTGTGTGTCAGGGAGAATTTTAAGACCTGGAGAATGTATTATTTCAGATCTGCGGAGTTGTCACTAAACAAATCAAGCATGTATTGAGTAGCTAGCAAACCCTTATCATGGGGGATTGCTGAATACAGCCCTACAACGTCTATGGTAAGCCAACCCATATTGCAGTCCCATGTACATTCACTTAGTATATTCAATAGATGTTTTGTGTCCCTTAGGAAGGATGGTAGTTGATATACCAGAGGTTGGAGTAGGGATTCTAGCCAATTGCCCAGGTTCTCAAGGAAGGATCCTATTCCTGAGACTATAGGACGTCCCTTCACCTCTTCCAAGGATTTATGCACCTTGGGGAGGTGATGGAATATAGGTACCACAGGATTCTTAACGTATAGAAATTCAAAGGTGTCATCATCAATTAGACCAAGATGTCTACCATTGTCTAACAAATCCAAAAGGAGCACTCCAAATATCCGTGTGGGATCTCCTGACAACTTTTCATAGACTTCAGTGTCCCAAAGTTGCCTTTGTGCTTCTTCGATATAATAAGATCGATCTAGCACTACTACGGAGCCCCCCTTATCAGATTGTTTGACTATGATGTCCTCTCTCTTTTGTAGATTCGTAAGGGGCCAATCTCTGTTCCCTTGTAAGATTGTTCTTTCTTACCTTCTGTTCACAATCTAATTTAATAAGAATTTCCTCCATTGGTTTGTGAAATGATTCCAGAGCATGGCCTCTGTATTGTGTAGGGTAAAACACTGATTTGGGCTTAAAACCATTATGTGAACTAATATCACATTGCTCGCTCAAGCCCTACCTTTCCAATGCATAGAGGTTCTGAAAATCACTTGCTTCAGCTATATTAAAGTAGTTGTGTTGTGGGGTTGTAACTAAATCAGGAGTCATCACTTCTGTAGTGGGATTAACCTTATAGAATTTATATATATATATATATATATACACACATACACATATATATATATATATATATATATATATATACAGTCAAAGAAGGAAGGTCCATATAAACACACACACACACTGGAGCCCTTCCCAGTCAAACACTTTAACATATACCATATCCCCTTTAAAACATTTTAGTAATATTAATATGATATATTTTTATTAAAAAAGTTTATATATCATTTAATCATTTATTTGAATGTGTTTTATTCTATTATTTTTTAAACCTTAAAGCTTACTTCAGATCTCAAGTTGCATTAAATATTCTAGCTCAGTTTCGGCTTTTGCTCGATTGCAAACTATAACTTTCAACTTGCAATACTAGCGCAAGTTAGCGCGGTTGCAATAGCCATTGAAAGTATAGGTTACGCTCAAGCAAAGTCTGCGATGCTAGCCCTTCTCTAGCCCTTCTCTTATTATTATTATTGGTTATTTGTAGAGCAACAATCTGGTTAAAGAGCTTTAAAATGGGCTCGTAATATCAGGTTGAGTGCTAATTGTAGCGTGGTCCACAGATACTGTGTATCGTGCCCCGCAATATCATTAGTGTGCCACTTGTAATCTGGCCGATAGTTGGGTTAAGTGCCCTAGTACATGATATCTTACATATCAAATATGAACTACTAGTAATGTGGAAAATCAATAACTACAACCCCAACAATTCGTAAATGTGAAAGTTTTGTAAATTATATGATTGTTTTATTGTATTATATTGTATTAATTTATCAGGGTAAAGTTGACTCGCTAGATTAAATAAGAGGGTAAGGACAGAATGAGAGGTGTCTCAAAAACCACTAAGAGGGGGAACGAGGGTCTGGCCCTGGTCGGGGGTTTTCCCCTAAACCTTGTTAAATCATGCAAAATTCAAAAAGACTCTATTACCTTTGTGAAGTATCTCGTCTTGTGTTTTAGTTTTCATTTTTCTTTAACAAATCTTTTTTTTTTTTTTTTTTTTTTTAAATATAGCGTTTTTTGGTTTAATTTTCTCTTTTATTAATTTTTATTTTTTAAGTTGTATTTTTAGTAATGTTTTGAAGGTGATTTTGTTATGCCGGTATCTTTCACAGTAGAACTTGCTATATGTGCCAAGCATTTAATGGTTACGAGTTTGATGTAGCTCTATTGATTATAAAAAAATGATATTGCAACCTTTTGGATGTGACAAGGGGAGTGTACAAATCTTTATGAATTCCACATATTTTGAGTTGCAGTGAGATTTTAAGCGGGATAT
Organism: Bombina bombina; assembly: GCF_027579735.1. Lineage (NCBI taxonomy): Eukaryota > Metazoa > Chordata > Amphibia > Anura > Bombinatoridae > Bombina > Bombina bombina. The sequence continues at coordinate 1,088,021,685 of NC_069502.1, forward strand.
TAATTTCATTATTACATTTTATTGAATATAGACAAACATTTTTAAAGTTCCTTAGTGATGTTTTATATATTTGTGATACATTTTAAGCTTCTGTCTTTTTATATCTAAACATGCATTAGTGGTATATTATATAAAATAATTTAATATATCCACAATCCTTTGCTTTTCATGGTTAACTTCCTTAGTAGCCTTCACAAAAAAATGTCTGATTACTTAAGTAAGATAGTATAATCAACAAATGCAAAATAAAAAGACAATGCAACAAAATTTCCTTCTATTTACCTGCAACCTGTATCATGTGACAGCCATCAGTCAATCACAGACTCCTTTATGTATACACTGTATGCCTCTAAAAATGTGCATATTAAAAAAAAACTGTACACTGATAATGGAAGAAATTATATTTTTTTTCATTTTTTTTAATTGCATGCTCTATCTGAATAATAAAAGTTTTACTTCACCTTACAAAAGGCAATTATAAAGTCAGTTGCATTGGGTACATAAAAACAATAAAAAAAGTTTTCAGTAGCTTTAATTAGTTAATAGTCCTAAAAAATGTAATGTCTTCTAATTCTCACAATAATGTGTCATAACCATGGGTCACACAAAAGAAGCTTGTGTTGGCATGTGGTCATTGTGAAATTACTGCAAACTATCTCTATGCTTCAGAACTCAGACATTATAAATGAGAAATAAGGGAGGTAACTTTGAGAGCCTGGTGATCGAAAGGTCAGATGATCTAAAATGATCCTCCAGCACTGCAAGATCCCTAGTGAAATTCTTAAAATGCAGATTTTGCTATACTTCTTCAAAGCGTTCCCTGCATTTATGTATGTGAAGAAGCCAAGTTCAATATAGCACGGCATGACTTGAGTGTTCTTCTGCATTTACACTTTGTGCTTTGTATTCTATATTACGTTGCACTTCAGATTACATTTTATTACATTTAAACTTTGAACTTTCTATTTTGTATTTTATTTTGTATACAACAGTGTATTTAGGATTGTGATTTTAAACATTCTGATTATGTTTTCACAGTTTATGTGTTATGTGTAGAATTTGTAAAATCCCCACTGGATCTAAATCTAAATGTATTAAAATATAAAATAGAGGGGGCGTGACCTAACCATGGCCATGGCAGGTCGGACTTAATAGAGGCTCCTGATCTCAGACTTATAATTTGCCATATATAACACATCTAACTACCTATATCAACTCCTAATCTTTGATGAATCCTTTATGGCTTGAGACAAATAAGCAGACAAACCTCAGGTGATGGCAATGATCACTTTGGTACATTAAAAAGGACGGCAGGAGACCTGAGGTGCGGCCTATCTTAAAGACATTCACCATCCCCCCCCCCCCCCCCCTGCCGGGTTAATCAGATATATTTACACTGAAATCTACAAAGTTCTCTATTACTTATTCTAGCTATGGAGATTCATTTTACAGAATGGCAAAGGCTGCTAGTCATGCTGGAGCAAAAACTAAGTGATGGCTATGAAGATCTCAAAATGGCGCTAAGAGCTCCTTACAACAAGGAAACCGCATTTGATGCAGTAGAGGTGGAGAGAGAGAAATTCTGTACACACCATGCTTCCTCTCAACAGACTCCGACAACTAGCGCAATTGAAGAAAACCCAAACAGACATTCGGAAAATGCCGGATATAATGAGAAGCACCTACTTCCGATATTTGCATCAGCCGAGAGGGACGCGGACGATCCCTTGGAGCGAAGTGCAGATTGCATACAGCGGCAGATGGGGACTACACTCCAGGGCAACAAAAGTGGAACTCTTTCAAATCTGAAAATGACAAGGGACTTACCACAAGGGATGCCTCTAGCAACTGCCTCTGTCACCCAGATGTCTCGCAGGATGAAACCCCAAGCTGACATTCTTATTATAGGCTGCTACTCTCCTAGCAAAGCTGAAGTCACTGGAATAATGGTCCATCACGCATCCCTCTCAGCTCAAGGGGGTTTAGGTCAGGCCCTGAAACCCCTTCAGCTCAAATTGCCCAGAACTCTGTAAAGAATGGGTACTGGGTAAGAAGCTCAGAAATCACCTTCAGTTAGTCAGCTCATGCTATTTATGACGTGCTAGATTAAGCTTACTTGACTTCAGTTTTTGTTGATATGGCTCGATTGTGAGACATTCTCAGTCAATCTGCACAAGAGGCGAGCGACTAGCTTGATATCTTCTATTTCTATGCCCACGCAAAAATAACTAAGCCATGGATATAGCAATGTTAGATTATCAGGTTTTTTTATGATTAAATGCCTAGTTGATACTAGATCTATTCTGCTCTATTTATTGCAACTTGAGTAGAGGTATTGCTCATTGTGAGGAGATCATTATGTAAGTTAGTCCCTGCGACCTAACGGACTAGTTCAGCTTGTTTATTGAATGTATTGATATACCTTATATCTTGCAGAACCTTACTATTTGGCTGCTCTGTTTTACCTTTTTGTACTCACTCCTAAAGATTTGTTATTTGTACATGGCATTTATATCTGAGCAGTTACAGCTGCCTTGTGAATTGCAGTATAAGTAACTTTACAATTTATTGCCTGTACGCCAAAGTAAGATGCTTATACTACATAAATCTGTCTGGGTTTTTGGCTTCTATAAAACAAGCAATACATATTATAGTAAAAGAGCTGTTTCATCTATGTACGCTTATAATCCAACATACCTTAACCCTCACAATGCTCTCTCTACCCTCCAGGGCTAGTTTAAGCAAGTAGATAGAGAACTTCTACTATATTCCATATTTTACACTTTTTTTTTCTTCTATTTGCTAGTTTCTGGTTATACACAACATAATATTTTATCTTCTTAGTTTCACATGGTCCAAGAACAACTGTTTATACCATTAATTTTCCTCTATGCAAAGTTCTGATTCACTGGGGTATATAAATGACCCTCTAAGAAGCTGAGAGGAATTGAAAATAAGGAAATTGTGGATTCATATTACTATGTTTAGTTTACGTTATTGTAGTGTTTGCAAAGAGACCGTTATTATCATTGTTGTGAACTTATGTTTAATTCACCTATTTTACTTTTTATCAGAAACTGACTACTCTTATAGTGTTTGAACCAAGGATATTATCCTACCAAAAGCGGTGCTTACCCGCTGAAAATCCTTCGGGATTCTATGATAAAATTAAAGTTTACTACTAATGTCATTATCCTATTTAAAATGTATTATGTTGCAGAAGACCAGTGAGGTCGCTAATACGATTAACACACTTCAGTGTCTCCTATATCACAGGGTCCATAACTGGCCAGCTCATTAGTCATCCAGAGAAGCTTTGAACACAATAAAATGGAGGTTTCAAGGGCTCCTAGTTTATCATTCATTTTGTTTTGTTTTTTATCTATACCATTGTAATGGGAAGCATGAACAACTTTGTAATTTATGTTGTGTGACATTTAAAGTATGCTTTTTGTACTAATGCATAACCTCAAAAAAAAAAAAAATTTTTAAACAAAAATATAAAAAAGCTTAAAGGGGTACTCATGTCAAAATTAAATTTTCAGGATTCAGATACAGCATGCAATTTTAAACAACTTTCCATTCTACTTTTATTAACAAAATGTGCACAGTCTTTTTATATTTACACTTTTTTGGGCCTATCTATCAAGCTCCGAATGGAACTTGATGGCCCATGTTTCAGTTATGAAGCAGCGGTCACAAAGACCGCTGCTCCATAACCTGTCCGCCTGCTCTGATCGAGTACGATCGGGTTGATTGACACCCCCTGCTGGCGGCCCATTGGCCGCGAGTCTGCAGGGGGCGGCTTTGCAATGCTGAATACGGCGAGCATATTGCTCACCGTATTCAGCGAGGTCTGGCGGACCTGATCCGCACTGTCGGATCAGGTCCGCCAGACCTTGATAAATAGAGGCCTTAGAGTCAACAACTCCTTAAAGGGGCACTCATGTCAAAATTAAATTTTGAGGATTCAGATAGAGTATGCAATTGTCATCTTCTGTCTCAGGATATCATGTGAGAGCCTCATTGTCTGGAACAGTTGCTTTAAAGGAAGATTAGTAGAAGCCATACTGATTGAAAATGATAACAAATTTATTTAAACAACAAAATACTTTGTTTAAGAAAATACTCGCAGAATATTTAAATATGCTACTCAGGTAAGTTAAGACCACACACACAGAAAATAAATGACAGTGGCGCTAACACCCTCTTTAAATATAATAAAAACACTAATGTCAATTCTTACAACCACATGTATAATTTCTAAAAAATAGATAAAAACCTGTATACAATTATATGATATTTAAAAGACTATAAAAATTAAAAATAGAACAAATGGAATAACAAAAACGTTTTACCACTTTCCAAAGAAATGTCAGTCCATAAACCACTAGAGTCCTCTGCTGCTTGTTAACCAAATGGATCCTTCACACCAAATGAAGTAGGGCAAAAAACTTGAATTCTGAAAGAAAAAAGCGCAAAGAGAGACTCAAGTGCAATAAATAACACAGACGCTGCTGCTCTTAAAAAAATGCACTTACAATGTTTATTAATAATAAAGCAGGTATAAAACAGTTTTCTCCTTCAAGGTAATTAATCCAAATACTCAGCTGCTCCGGTCTGTTTTCACAGCCTTACAATGTCCGCTCCCTTCTGATGTCCACCGGAACTTTCAGTGTAGGGGAAATCCTTGTTGATGGGGCTACGGTAGCCCTGAGAGTCCAAAAAGCAGAGTGTTCTATTCTTAGAACTACGGCTCCTCTGCAGATCCAAAATTCAGTCCTGTGGTACCTCTACGCGTTTCTTCTGCTATCGTGCAGACTTTCTCAAGAGGATGAAGAGTCTAATGCTGAGTGGATTCAATATCCATCCCAATAAAAACCCTCATAGTAAATCCTATTGGTTGAAATTTCCTCTGTGTAATATGGGTAAGAAATGCTCACTGGGTCCTAGAGACCAAGTTATAAAATGCTACGTTCCTTTTGCACATAACAAATAATGTGTACAGTTAATTACAACACATCTATAGTTAATAAAAGCAAAAGACAAGGGACAATTATTTTGCACAAAAAATTATAACAATAATACAAAACTCCTACCACTAGGTAAAATTTAATAAAGCAAAAAATATATTAAAAGTTGATACAACGTGTGTTAATGCATATACTAAAAATCCCTGCAAACTAAACAATATTCATCTATGTATACTTAATATCTACACATCCAAAATTAGTATATGTTGCAATCCCAAAAAACAAATAATTAACCCAACAAATGTAACAACAATACTCTGATCCTACAACTAGGTTTAATTCGATGAAGCAAATATAATTAAAAATTAAAACAAGATATATTTATGCGCATATCCTTGCAGCTTAAGCAAGATTCATCTCTATATATGATGAGCATTCACAATCTGGAAAACACATTTTTATTCTCTATGTATATATATGTGTATACCTTTCCTACTAAAAAGGAGTGATTTAATCCTAAGTATCCAAGTTGATCTGGAGTATAGAGGGATGGATCTACAAAAATGTGTTTAGAAAATTTGATAGTATGTACACTGTCATCTCTATTTAGGTATCATCCAATTAATTCTATACAATTATTAAAGGTTGTTTAAAATTTATTTAAAAGTTGTTTAAAATGGAAGGGAAAAGAGGAGGAAATAATTATTATATAAACAAGAATTATTAAAGGAACCTTAAGAATATCTAAAAAATGTCAGATTTTTTTATATATTAATTACATAAAAGCTGCTATGTCAATGTCTATGTTTAATCCTTTTGGATGTAAACTATTGAGCTTTTGGATCCAAAAAGTTTCTTGTTTTCTTAGGCTCATCAACCTATTGCTACAACTCTTAGGTATCCAATCAATTGCTTGAATTTTTAGAGACCTAGAGTCTCCCCCATGATGTTCCAGAAAATGTAATGGTACACTGTGATTAACTACTTTCTCTTTTATATTATATAGATGTTCTGTCAGTCTACTTCTTATCTTTCTTTTGGTGCGCCCTACATAAATTTTATTACACCCACAAGTTAGGAGGTACACTACATATGTGGTGTCACATGTACACCTACTCTTGATATTAAAAGACTTAATGCCTTCGCTGTCTTTAAAATGACTATCCTTATTGATATGTTTACACATACTGCAAATTTTCTTTCCACACTTGTATGTGCCTGGTTTTAGACTCAGCCAATTACTCTTCCTATCAATTTCTGTTATTTCCGACTTCCTCAATTTACTGGGAGCTAGCAGATTTTTCAAACTTCTCCCTTTCTTAAAAGTAAACACAGGTTCTTCTGTCAAGATAGGGGCCAGTACAGGGTCCGTCTTAAGAACTCCCCAATGTTTTTTAATTACATTCTTGATGATCTTATGACCCTCGTTGTAAGTAGTAATAAACCTTAAAGTATCCTTATTATCTTGAGTTGATTTATCCTTTTTAGGTTTTAAAATAGAGTCTCTATCAGTTTCTTGTGCCCTATTATATGCTTGTTCTATTGTATTTCTGTTATAGCCCTTTTCTATGAACTTAGTACTCATATGTTCAGCCTCTTTTTTAAACATCTCTATATCTGTACAGTTACGTCTGAGTCTTAAGAACTGCCCATAAGGCACATTGTCTTTCCACCTCTTAAGGTGGGCACTTCCATTGTCTATGTAACTATTTCTATCAGTAGGTTTACTAAAATTACTCACCGCTGTTTTTAAGTTGGCATCTACATATAACCAAAGGTCTAAAAATTCAATTCTTGTTCGTGAATGTTTACCTGTAAAATTTAAGTTAAAATCATTATTGTTCATATGTGTTAAAAAGCTATTAATCAATGATTCGTCACCCTCCCAGAGGATGATTACGTCATCTATGTAACGATAATATTTTATAATGTTGTTTATAAACGGATTATTGTTCCAAACCTTCTCAATTTCAAATCTGTGCATATAAATATTAGCATACGATGGGGCAAATGTAGTCCCCATCGCTGTTCCTTTGACCTGTTTATAGAACACATTTTCAAAAATAAAATAATTGTGCTCTAAGATAAATCTCGTGCAATCTAGGATAAAGTTTAATTGCTCTGCTGAAAATTTCCAATTCAACAGTTCCATTTCAAGGGCCTTCAATCCTTTCTCATGGGGGATAGAGGTATAAAGCGCAGACACATCGCACGTTACCCAACAATAATTTTCTTTCCAGTTTAAACCTTCAAATATATTGATGGTTTGTGTGGTGTCCTTGATATATGATTTAGTATTCTTGACTATTGGTTGTAGATAAAAATCAATATATTTAGAAACTTTATCGCTCAGGGAATCAATCCCTGAGATTATAGGTCTCCCAGGTGGCTTATGTATATCTTTATGCACCTTTGGCAGGTGGTAGAATATGGGGATCCTAGGTTCATTTTCCTGTAAGTATCTAAACTCATCATTATCAAGGACTCCTTCTGTTTTTGCTAGCACTAATATTTTATTAAGCTTATTTTGGTATTGTTTCGTGGGATTCCCATTGATAACTTGGTATGTGTCTATATCTTTTAATAGATTATAAGCTTCTGCTAAATAGTCTTCCCTCTTCTGTATAACAATCCCACCCCCCTTATCTGCTGCCCTAAAAATGATATCTTTATTGTCCATCAATTTCTTAAGAGAGTTTCTCTCCTGGGAGGTTAAATTGTCATTATACTTATTAACTAAATTCTTTCTTTTCTTGTGGAATAGATTAAAAACCTCGTCCATAACCATCTTTGTGAAGACTGGAATTTGGTCCCCCTGTGTTCCAACTGGATAAAATGTGGAAGGTCTTTTCAAATTACTATGGTGAATCTTAGATTCTTCCTCATATATGGAAATATTAAACAATTCCTCTATTGTATCGATACTCTCATTAACATCCTGGCTATCAACACCCATATCTTCTAGGGATTTTAGAATGGTTAAAGTTTCTATATCTTTCCCTTCCAAGTGATCTTTATTAACCGCTGATTTTAAATTGCATTCTTTTTTGGCATAAAATCTTTTTAAGACTAGCTTTCTAACAAATTTCTGAATGTCGATGAAAACTTCAAAATCATTCGGTAGTGTTTTGGGTGAAAAGTTGAGACCTTTATTTAAAAGTTTAATATCATTGGCATCTAACTCTATATTAGCCAAGTTAAAGATGTCTAATTCCTGTCTTCTTCTCGCCTCTGCCTTCTGTTTGGTTGTTGTAACTCTGACCCCTCCTCTCTTTCCTCTCCTTGTTCTAAACCTCTTTTGTTTTGTCTTTGTCTGGTTTCCCACGCTCCTTGTTGTGTGTACCTCGGTTCTGGTTCTAATCGTTGGTTGTGGGGTAATGGTGTTTTCCCTAAAAAATGATTCTGATGATTGGTATTTCCCTCTTGTCTTTGATTATTTCTCCATTCATTATTCTCTGATCTATGGTTATAATCTTGATAATCTGATTTAGGGCGAGCCCCCAAAACAGGCCAACTTGATTCATTCTGATGCTGATTAAGCACTTCAAATCTATTTGATGTATTGATATTAAGACCATTTGAATTTTCTCTGGAATTGTCCCTCCTATTAGAATTAGATGGGCCATCTCTTTCCTCTCTCCTTCCCTTCCATTGCTCATTGTTACCATAGTAATTACGGTTTTTATTAGGATATTCATAATGTTTATCCATCCAAAACTGCCTGTTAGTGTTATCATTATAGGGTCTCCTATAGTTCCCATTCCTATTATGGTTGTAATTATCCATATGTACTCTATTAGTTTGTGGAGCCACCCTATTATTATTACTAAAACCCACTTCATTTCTATTCATACCTCCTTCAAGTTTTTCCTCAGCATTATGATAATAAGTACCTATTTGAGTATTCCCTCCTCTTCTAAAATCGTTTCCCTGTGGGTTTTTACCTCTATTTATCAAGCGCATATTCTCTGTCTTCTTTTTAAAATTATAAACCTTGTCCTCCTTAAAATCTTGTATATCCCTAGTTAACATTGATTAATAGCTTTTTAACACATATGAACAATAATGATTTTAACTTAAATTTTACAGGTAAACATTCACGAACAAGAATTGAATTTTTAGACCTTTGGTTATATGTAGATGCCAACTTAAAAACAGCGGTGAGTAATTTTAGTAAACCTACTGATAGAAATAGTTACATAGACAATGGAAGTGCCCACCTTAAGAGGTGGAAAGACAATGTGCCTTATGGGCAGTTCTTAAGACTCAGACGTAACTGTACAGATATAGAGATGTTTAAAAAAGAGGCTGAACATATGAGTACTAAGTTCATAGAAAAGGGCTATAACAGAAATACAATAGAACAAGCATATAATAGGGCACAAGAAACTGATAGAGACTCTATTTTAAAACCTAAAAAGGATAAATCAACTCAAGATAATAAGGATACTTTAAGGTTTATTACTACTTACAACGAGGGTCATAAGATCATCAAGAATGTAATTAAAAAACATTGGGGAGTTCTTAAGACGGACCCTGTACTGGCCCCTATCTTGACAGAAGAACCTGTGTTTACTTTTAAGAAAGGGAGAAGTTTGAAAAATCTGCTAGCTCCCAGTAAATTGAGGAAGTCGGAAATAACAGAAATTGATAGGAAGAGTAATTGGCTGAGTCTAAAACCAGGCACATACAAGTGTGGAAAGAAAATTTGCAGTATGTGTAAACATATCAATAAGGATAGTCATTTTAAAGACAGCGAAGGCATTAAGTCTTTTAATATCAAGAGTAGGTGTACATGTGACACCACATATGTAGTGTACCTCCTAACTTGTGGGTGTAATAAAATTTATGTAGGGCGCACCAAAAGAAAGATAAGAAGTAGACTGACAGAACATCTATATAATATAAAAGAGAAAGTAGTTAATCACAGTGTACCATTACATTTTCTGGAACATCATGGGGGAGACTCTAGGTCTCTAAAAATTCAAGCAATTGATTGGATACCTAAGAGTTGTAGCAATAGGTTGATGAGCCTAAGAAAACAAGAAACTTTTTGGATCCAAAAGCTCAATAGTTTACATCCAAAAGGATTAAACATAGACATTGACATAGCAGCTTTTATGTAATTAATATATAAAAAAATCTGACATTTTTTAGATATTCTTAAGGTTCCTTTAATAATTCTTGTTTATATAATAATTATTTCCTCCTCTTTTCCCTTCCATTTTAAACAACTTTTAAATAAATTTTAAACAACCTTTAATAATTGTATAGAATTAATTGGATGATACCTAAATAGAGATGACAGTGTACATACTATCAAATTTTCTAAACACATTTTTGTAGATCCATCCCTCTATACTCCAGATCAACTTGGATACTTAGGATTAAATCACTCCTTTTTAGTAGGAAAGGTATACACATATATATACATAGAGAATAAAAATGTGTTTTCCAGATTGTGAATGCTCATCATATATAGAGATGAATCTTGCTTAAGCTGCAAGGATATGCGCATAAATATATCTTGTTTTAATTTTTAATTATATTTGCTTCATCGAATTAAACCTAGTTGTAGGATCAGAGTATTGTTGTTACATTTGTTGGGTTAATTATTTGTTTTTTGGGATTGCAACATATACTAATTTTGGATGTGTAGATATTAAGTATACATAGATGAATATTGTTTAGTTTGCAGGGATTTTTAGTATATGCATTAACACACGTTGTATCAACTTTTAATATATTTTTTGCTTTATTAAATTTTACCTAGTGGTAGGAGTTTTGTATTATTGTTATAATTTTTTGTGCAAAATAATTGTCCCTTGTCTTTTGCTTTTATTAACTATAGATGTGTTGTAATTAACTGTACACATTATTTGTTATGTGCAAAAGGAACGTAGCATTTTATAACTTGGTCTCTAGGACCCAGTGAGCATTTCTTACCCATATTACACAGAGGAAATTTCAACCAATAGGATTTACTATGAGGGTTTTTATTGGGATGGATATTGAATCCACTCAGCATTAGACTCTTCATCCTCTTGAGAAAGTCTGCACGATAGCAGAAGAAACGCGTAGAGGTACCACAGGACTGAATTTTGGATCTGCAGAGGAGCCGTAGTTCTAAGAATAGAACACTCTGCTTTTTGGACTCTCAGGGCTACCGTAGCCCCATCAACAAGGATTTCCCCTACACTGAAAGTTCCGGTGGACATCAGAAGGGAGCGGACATTGTAAGGCTGTGAAAACAGACCGGAGCAGCTGAGTATTTGGATTAATTACCTTGAAGGAGAAAACTGTTTTATACCTGCTTTATTATTAATAAACATTGTAAGTGCATTTTTTTAAGAGCAGCAGCGTCTGTGTTATTTATTGCACTTGAGTCTCTCTTTGCGCTTTTTTCTTTCAGAATTCAAGTTTTTTGCCCTACTTCATTTGGTGTGAAGGATCCATTTGGTTAACAAGCAGCAGAGGACTCTAGTGGTTTATGGACTGACATTTCTTTGGAAAGTGGTAAAACGTTTTTGTTATTCCATTTGTTCTATTTTTAATTTTTATAGTCTTTTAAATATCATATAATTGTATACAGGTTTTTATCTATTTTTTAGAAATTATACATGTGGTTGTAAGAATTGACATTAGTGTTTTTATTATATTTAAAGAGGGTGTTAGCGCCACTGTCATTTATTTTCTGTGTGTGTTATTTTTTGAATCTTTTTATAAATAGGCAGCATGACTACCCTGATAGATAATGTTGAAACCCCAGAGACCTTTGGGGATTATAGTGCTAGGAATAATAGAAAACGGGACTTAGATCTTACTAATGACATTCCAAATTCCATTAACAATAATACAGAATCACCTGATATGCTTTTTAAAAAATTAGAGAAGTTATTACAACAAGATACCCGTGAATGGCAGGATTTAATACTGCTAGACAACTATGTACTTCATAATGTTGTTCCAAGGGGCCTCCGCATTTTTAAATATCCTGCATTTGATTTGGAGGATGTGGAATATACTAGTGAGTGGGAGGAGGCTCTACAGGAATGTTCTCTCAAACTAATTAAGGTACTCATTAAGTATAGAGAGTTCAAGCTGAATAGGATTAAGAAGGATCTAGATGAGATACTTCCCAAAATACAGGTTTTTAAAACTGAAGAGAAATGGGTGACTAGGAATAACAGTATCCAAAATAGAATCAAACAATTGGAAATAGATCTTAAGAGGAGTAAACAACAAAAGTTAACTAGGGATATACAAGATTTTAAGGAGGACAAGGTTTATAATTTTAAAAAGAAGACAGAGAATATGCGCTTGATAAATAGAGGTAAAAACCCACAGGGAAACGATTTTAGAAGAGGAGGGAATACTCAAATAGGTACTTATTATCATAATGCTGAGGAAAAACTTGAAGGAGGTATGAATAGAAATGAAGTGGGTTTTAGTAATAATAATAGGGTGGCTCCACAAACTAATAGAGTACATATGGATAATTACAACCATAATAGGAATGGGAACTATAGGAGACCCTATAATGATAACACTAACAGGCAGTTTTGGATGGATAAACATTATGAATATCCTAATAAAAACCGTAATTACTATGGTAACAATGAGCAATGGAAGGGAAGGAGAGAGGAAAGAGATGGCCCATCTAATTCTAATAGGAGGGACAATTCCAGAGAAAATTCAAATGGTCTTAATATCAATACATCAAATAGATTTGAAGTGCTTAATCAGCATCAGAATGAATCAAGTTGGCCTGTTTTGGGGGCTCGCCCTAAATCAGATTATCAAGATTATAACCATAGATCAGAGAATAATGAATGGAGAAATAATCAAAGACAAGAGGGAAATACCAATCATCAGAATCATTTTTTAGGGAAAACACCATTACCCCACAACCAACGATTAGAACCAGAACCGAGGTACACACAACAAGGAGCGTGGGAAACCAGACAAAGACAAAACAAAAGAGGTTTAGAACAAGGAGAGGAAAGAGAGGAGGGGTCAGAGTTACAACAACCAAACAGAAGGCAGAGGCGAGAAGAAGACAGGAATTAGACATCTTTAACTTGGCTAATATAGAGTTAGATGCCAATGATATTAAACTTTTAAATAAAGGTCTCAACTTTTCACCCAAAACACTACCGAATGATTTTGAAGTTTTCATCGACATTCAGAAATTTGTTAGAAAGCTAGTCTTAAAAAGATTTTATGCCAAAAAAGAATGCAATTTAAAATCAGCGGTTAATAAAGATCACTTGGAAGGGAAAGATATAGAAACTTTAACCATTCTAAAATCCCTAGAAGATATGGGTGTTGATAGCCAGGATGTTAATGAGAGTATCGATACAATAGAGGAATTGTTTAATATTTCCATATATGAGGAAGAATCTAAGATTCACCATAGTAATTTGAAAAGACCTTCCACATTTTATCCAGTTGGAACACAGGGGGACCAAATTCCAGTCTTCACAAAGATGGTTATGGACGAGGTTTTTAATCTATTCCACAAGAAAAGAAAGAATTTAGTTAATAAGTATAATGACAATTTAACCTCCCAGGAGAGAAACTCTCTTAAGAAATTGATGGACAATAAAGATATCATTTTTAGGGCAGCAGATAAGGGGGGTGGGATTGTTATACAGAAGAGGGAAGACTATTTAGCAGAAGCTTATAATCTATTAAAAGATATAGACACATACCAAGTTATCAATGGGAATCCCACGAAACAATACCAAAATAAGCTTAATAAAATATTAGTGCTAGCAAAAACAGAAGGAGTCCTTGATAATGATGAGTTTAGATACTTACAGGAAAATGAACCTAGGATCCCCATATTCTACCACCTGCCAAAGGTGCATAAAGATATACATAAGCCACCTGGGAGACCTATAATCTCAGGGATTGATTCCCTGAGCGATAAAGTTTCTAAATATATTGATTTTTATCTACAACCAATAGTCAAGAATACTAAATCATATATCAAGGACACCACACAAACCATCAATATATTTGAAGGTTTAAACTGGAAAGAAAATTATTGTTGGGTAACGTGCGATGTGTCTGCGCTTTATACCTCTATCCCCCATGAGAAAGGATTGAAGGCCCTTGAAATGGAACTGTTGAATTGGAAATTTTCAGCAGAGCAATTAAACTTTATCCTAGATTGCACGAGATTTATCTTAGAGCACAATTATTTTATTTTTGAAAATGTGTTCTATAAACAGGTCAAAGGAACAGCGATGGGGACTACATTTGCCCCATCGTATGCTAATATTTATATGCACAGATTTGAAATTGAGAAGGTTTGGAACAATAATCCGTTTATAAACAACATTATAAAATATTATCGTTACATAGATGACGTAATCATCCTCTGGGAGGGTGACGAATCATTGATTAATAGCTTTTTAACACATATGAACAATAATGATTTTAACTTAAATTTTACAGGTAAACATTCACGAACAAGAATTGAATTTTTAGACCTTTGGTTATATGTAGATGCCAACTTAAAAACAGCGGTGAGTAATTTTAGTAAACCTACTGATAGAAATAGTTACATAGACAATGGAAGTGCCCACCTTAAGAGGTGGAAAGACAATGTGCCTTATGGGCAGTTCTTAAGACTCAGACGTAACTGTACAGATATAGAGATGTTTAAAAAAGAGGCTGAACATATGAGTACTAAGTTCATAGAAAAGGGCTATAACAGAAATACAATAGAACAAGCATATAATAGGGCACAAGAAACTGATAGAGACTCTATTTTAAAACCTAAAAAGGATAAATCAACTCAAGATAATAAGGATACTTTAAGGTTTATTACTACTTACAACGAGGGTCATAAGATCATCAAGAATGTAATTAAAAAACATTGGGGAGTTCTTAAGACGGACCCTGTACTGGCCCCTATCTTGACAGAAGAACCTGTGTTTACTTTTAAGAAAGGGAGAAGTTTGAAAAATCTGCTAGCTCCCAGTAAATTGAGGAAGTTGGAAATAACAGAAATTGATAGGAAGAGTAATTGGCTGAGTCTAAAACCAGGCACATACAAGTGTGGAAAGAAAATTTGCAGTATGTGTAAACATATCAATAAGGATAGTCATTTTAAAGACAGCGAAGGCATTAAGTCTTTTAATATCAAGAGTAGGTGTACATGTGACACCACATATGTAGTGTACCTCCTAACTTGTGGGTGTAATAAAATTTATGTAGGGCGCACCAAAAGAAAGATAAGAAGTAGACTGACAGAACATCTATATAATATAAAAGAGAAAGTAGTTAATCACAGTGTACCATTACATTTTCTGGAACATCATGGGGGAGACTCTAGGTCTCTAAAAATTCAAGCAATTGATTGGATACCTAAGAGTTGTAGCAATAGGTTGATGAGCCTAAGAAAACAAGAAACTTTTTGGATCCAAAAGCTCAATAGTTTACATCCAAAAGGATTAAACATAGACATTGACATAGCAGCTTTTATGTAATTAATATATAAAAAAATCTGACATTTTTTAGATATTCTTAAGGTTCCTTTAATAATTCTTGTTTATATAATAATTATTTCCTCCTCTTTTCCCTTCCATTTTAAACAACTTTTAAATAAATTTTAAACAACCTTTAATAATTGTATAGAATTAATTGGATGATACCTAAATAGAGATGACAGTGTACATACTATCAAATTTTCTAAACACATTTTTGTAGATCCATCCCTCTATACTCCAGATCAACTTGGATACTTAGGATTAAATCACTCCTTTTTAGTAGGAAAGGTATACACATATATATACATAGAGAATAAAAATGTGTTTTCCAGATTGTGAATGCTCATCATATATAGAGATGAATCTTGCTTAAGCTGCAAGGATATGCGCATAAATATATCTTGTTTTAATTTTTAATTATATTTGCTTCATCGAATTAAACCTAGTTGTAGGATCAGAGTATTGTTGTTACATTTGTTGGGTTAATTATTTGTTTTTTGGGATTGCAACATATACTAATTTTGGATGTGTAGATATTAAGTATACATAGATGAATATTGTTTAGTTTGCAGGGATTTTTAGTATATGCATTAACACACGTTGTATCAACTTTTAATATATTTTTTGCTTTATTAAATTTTACCTAGTGGTAGGAGTTTTGTATTATTGTTATAATTTTTTGTGCAAAATAATTGTCCCTTGTCTTTTGCTTTTATTAACTATAGATGTGTTGTAATTAACTGTACACATTATTTGTTATGTGCAAAAGGAACGTAGCATTTTATAACTTGGTCTCTAGGACCCAGTGAGCATTTCTTACCCATATTACACAGAGGAAATTTCAACCAATAGGATTTACTATGAGGGTTTTTATTGGGATGGATATTGAATCCACTCAGCATTAGACTCTTCATCCTCTTGAGAAAGTCTGCACGATAGCAGAAGAAACGCGTAGAGGTACCACAGGACTGAATTTTGGATCTGCAGAGGAGCCGTAGTTCTAAGAATAGAACACTCTGCTTTTTGGACTCTCAGGGCTACCGTAGCCCCATCAACAAGGATTTCCCCTACACTGAAAGTTCCGGTGGACATCAGAAGGGAGCGGACATTGTAAGGCTGTGAAAACAGACCGGAGCAGCTGAGTATTTGGATTAATTACCTTGAAGGAGAAAACTGTTTTATACCTGCTTTATTATTAATAAACATTGTAAGTGCATTTTTTTAAGAGCAGCAGCGTCTGTGTTATTTATTGCACTTGAGTCTCTCTTTGCGCTTTTTTCTTTCAGAATTTAAGTTAAGACCACATACGGCAGGATTCAAAATAAACAAACAAAGTAAGCAGAGATGCAGATTAAAAAAGGAAAGTCTTTCTCCTGGTAATAACTGAAATGTAAGATTTGCACAAGGCAGAAAACAACTTGTAAACTGGTAACAGGTTTAAAGGTAAAGTCTTTCTCCTGGTAATTGCCGAGTGCAGGAATTGCACAAGGTAGGAAACAGACTTGTGAACTGGTAACAGGTGTAAAGGTAAAGTCTTTCTCCTGGTTATAGCTGAGTGCAGGAATTGCACAAGGCAGGAAACAAACTTGTGAACTGGTAACAGGTTTAAAGGTAAAGTCTTTCTCCTGGTAATTGCTGAGTGCAGGAATTGCACAAGGCAGGAAACAGACTTGTGAACTGGTAACAGGTGTAAAGGAAAAGTCTTTCTCCTGGATATAGCTGAGTGCAGGAATTGCACAAGGCAGGATACAAACTTGTGAACTGGTAACAGGTTTAAAGGTAAAGGCTTTCTCCTGGTAATACCTTGTAAACAGGTGCAAAGGTGAAATCTTTCTCCAAAGAAGTACAGGAAACAGGTTCTGACTTGACAAAACAGATCCAATGTGAAGACACTAATGCAGACTAAAAGCCATCCTTAAATAGGGAGGTTTTGCACAGGGTTGGTTCTGATTAATTCCAGAATTGAGAACACCTGTGTGTTGCACAGGTGTAATAACAAGTAAGGCAAATAGTTATTTATCAGATCTTTTAAGTTCCTTGCTATTCCTAGAACTGGCTGTGGCTCAACACACAAGCAAACTGACTTTCAAGCAAACAGGAATAGTAACCACAGAGCCACAGGTTCAAATACCCACACAGCCCTTCTTAGCAGAATGCCTCCCAGACCTTTACTTTTTCTTTTTAATCTGGAGGCTTGTTTCATGACAGATGCCCCCCTCCAAAGAGCGCACTACGGGCGCTCAAAGCCTGTTCAAACATCTGAAGGTGGGATTTACGAACAAGTGTTCCATTTGAAGCCCTAATACAATCAGATGGAATTGATTCTTCGCTTGGAACAGCTGCCTGAGATTGGGGACCCTTAGAAGATACCCCTGTAGGCATAACAAGAGCTGAAAAACCAAGACAGTTTTGATTTAGAGGTTCCCGATTATACACAGCAGCTTGCAATGGACTGGCTGATTGGCAGAGTACCTCCGGGTAGGAAAAGACCTCTCCTTCAGAGTCAAGGAATTAGTTATCTGGGTCATATCTGCCTGATGGGTAGAGTACCTCCGGGTAAGGTATGACCTCTCCTTCAAAGTCCAGGAATTCATTTTCTGTGTCATTTATATCCAATTCAACCATCTCATCCAATTCTTTCTCAGTCAATGAGTAGCTGGGTGAAGGTGGTGCAAGGAGGTGTGGATCTTTAGAATTGGCAGAGTCTGATTCAGCTGGAAAGTTTGTCACTTTTATGTCTGATGAGTGACTTTTGTTAGCTGGATCTCCAGCCAGGGCAGGAACAAGGTAATGTGCAGGATTTCCAGGAGGTATTTTTGCAGAGTTCCCCAATGTGGTTGATGCAGAAACAGACGCAGTGGTATGGGTAATGGATGTAGTTGGAGTTGTACTCCCAATGACCATCTGTTTCAAATCAGGTACCATTTCTTGAAGCGTGTTAGAAACGGTTGTTTGTAGAATAGATGTATTCTCCATAGCTGGGTCATCTCCAGGGGTATCTTTAAGTTTGCAAGTGGAAGAATAATTTGTTCCCTTAACATCAGAGTCCATTTTAAACTTGGCTGTATCTCGACTTGATCCTCTAGGGGGTCTTACTGGACACCCTGTGATGCGGTGACCATTTCCCCCACAATAGAAACAGAGGTTAAGTTGTCTTCGCCGAATTTTCTCTTATTCTGTTAAGGGTTCTTTAAAACCTTTCCTTGTTTGGGAGGTAACTTTAGACAAGGTTTCGGTTGGGAGAGATAACATTTCCATCAGCTCCATGAAGTTAATCAGTATGTCCTTAATAAACTTTAACACTGATTCCAATACAGCAATAATCCCAGAGGGCTCTCTTTTAAGGTCTTCACATTCTTTCATCTTCTGTCTCAGGATATCATGTGAGAGCCTCATTGTCTGGAACAGTTGCTTTAAAGGAAGATTAGTAAAAGCCATACTGATTGAAAATGATAACAAATTTATTTAAACAACAAAATACTTTGTTTAAGCAAATACTTGCAGAATATTTAAATATGCTACTCAGGTAAGTTAAGACCACATACGGCAGGATTGAAAATAAACAAACAAAGTAAGCAGAGATGCAGATTAAAAAAGGAAAGTCTTTTGCCTGGTAATAAATGAAATGTAAGATTTGCACAAGGCAGAAAACAACTTGTAAACTGGTAACAGGTTTAAAGGTAAAGTCTTTCTCCTGGTAATTGCTGAGTGCAGGCATTGCACAAGGTAGGAAACAGACTTGTGAACTGGTAACAGGTGTAAAGGTAAAGTCTTTCTCCTGGTTATAGCTGAGTGCAGGAATTGCACAAGGCAGGAAACAAACTTGTGAACTGGTAACAGGTTTAAAGGTAAAGTCTTTCTCCTGGTAATTGCTGAGTGCAGGAATTGCACAAGGCAGGAAACAGACTTGTGAACTGGTAACAGGTGTAAAGGAAAAGTCTTTCTCCTGGTAATTGCTGAGTGCAGGAATTGCACAAGGCAGGAAACAGACTTGTGAACTGGTAACAGGTGTAAAGGTAAAGTCTTTCTCCTGGATATAGCTGAGTGCAGGAATTGCACAAGGCAGGATACAAACTTGTGAACTGGTAACAGGTTTAAAGGTAAAGGCTTTCTCCTGGTAATACCTTGTAAACAGGTGCAAAGGTGAAATCTTTCTCCAAAGAAGTACAGGAAACAGGTTCTGACTTGACAAAACAGATCCAATGTGAAGACACTAATGCAGACTAAAAGCCATCCTTAAATAGGGAGGTTTTGCACAGGGTTGGTTCTGATTAATTCCAGAATTGAGAACACCTGTGTGTTGCACAGGTGTAATAACAAGTAAGGCAAATAGTTATTTATCAGATCTTTTAAGTTCCTTGCTATTCCTAGAACTGGCTGTGGCTCAACACACAAGCAAACTGACTTTCAAGCAAACAGGAATAGTAACCACAGAGCCACAGGTTCAAATACCCACACAGCCCTTCTTAGCAGAATGCCTCCCAGACCTTTACTTTTTCTTTTTAATCTGGAGGCTTGTTTCATGACAGATGCCCCCTCCAAAGAGCGCACTACGGGCGCTCAAAGCCTGTTCAAACATCTGAAGGTGGGATTTACGAACAAGTGTTCCATTTGAAGCCCTAATACAATCAGATGGAATTGATTCTTCGCTTGGAACAGCTGCCTGAGATTGGGGACCCTTAGAAGATACCCCTGTAGGCATAACAAGAGCTGAAAAACCAAGACAGTTTTGATTTAGAGGTTCCTGATTATACACAGCAGCTTGCAATGGACTGGCTGATTGGCAGAGTACCTCCAGGTAGGAAAAGACCTCTCCTTCAGAGTCAAGGAATTAGTTATCTGGGTCATATCTGCCTGATGGGTAGAGTACCTCCGGGTAAGGTATGACCTCTCCTTCAAAGTCCAGGAATTCATTTTCTGTGTCATTTATATCCAATTCAACCATCTCATCCAATTCTTTCTCAGTCAATGAGTAGCTGGGTGAAGGTGGTGCAAGGAGGTGTGGATCTTTAGAATTGGCAGAGTCTGATTCAGCTGGAAAGTTTGTCACTTTTATGTCTGATGAGTGACTTTTGTTAGCTGGATCTCCAGCCAGGGCAGAAACAAGGTAATGTGCAGGATTTCCAGGAGGTATTTTTGCAGAGTTCCCCAATGTGGTTGATGCAGAAACAGACACAGTGGTATGGGTAATGGATGTAGTTGGAGTTGTACTCCCAATGACCATCTGTTTCAAATCAGGTACCATTTCTTGAAGCGTGTTAGAAACGGTTGTTTGTAGAATAGATGTATTCTCCATAGCTGGGTCATCTCCAGGGGTATCTTTAAGTTTGCAAGTGGAAGAATAATTTGTTCCGTTAACATCAGAGTCCATTTTAAACTTGGCTGTATCTCGACTTGATCCTCTAGGGGGTCTTACTGGACACCCTGTGATGCGGTGACCATTTCCCCCACAATAGAAACAGAGGTTAAGTTGTCTTCGCCGAATTTTCTCTTATTCTGTTAAGGGTTCTTTAAAACCTTTCCTTGTTTGGGAGGTAACTTTAGACAAGGTTTCGGTTGGGAGAGATAACATTTCCATCAGCTCCATGAAGTTAATCAGTATGTCCTTAAGAAACTTTAACACTGATTCCAATACAGCAATAATCCCAGAGGGCTCTCTTTTAAGGTCTTCACATTCTTTCATCTTCTGTCTCAGGATATCATGTGAGAGCCTCATTGTCTGGAACAGTTGCTTTAAAGGAAGATTAGTAGAAGCCATACTGATTGAAAATGATAACAAATTTATTTAAACAACAAAATACTTTGTTTAAGCAAATACTTGCAGAATATTTAAATATGCTACTCAGGTAAGTTAAGACCACATACGGCAGGATTGAAAATAAACAAACAAAGTAAGCAGAGATGCAGATTAAAAAAGGAAAGTCTTTTGCCTGGTAATAAATGAAATGTAAGATTTGCACAAGGCAGAAAACAACTTGTAAACTGGTAACAGGTTTAAAGGTAAAGTCTTTCTCCTGGTAATTGCTGAGTGCAGGCATTGCACAAGGTAGGAAACAGACTTGTGAACTGGTAACAGGTGTAAAGGTAAAGTCTTTCTCCTGGTTATAGCTGAGTGCAGGAATTGCACAAGGCAGGAAACAAACTTGTGAACTGGTAACAGGTTTAAAGGTAAAGTCTTTCTCCTGGTAATTGCTGAGTGCAGGAATTGCACAAGGCAGGAAACAGACTTGTGAACTGGTAACAGGTGTAAAGGAAAAGTCTTTCTCCTGGTAATTGCTGAGTGCAGGAATTGCACAAGGCAGGAAACAGACTTGTGAACTGGTAACAGGTGTAAAGGTAAAGTCTTTCTCCTGGATATAGCTGAGTGCAGGAATTGCACAAGGCAGGATACAAACTTGTGAACTGGTAACAGGTTTAAAGGTAAAGGCTTTCTCCTGGTAATACCTTGTAAACAGGTGCAAAGGTGAAATCTTTCTCCAAAGAAGTACAGGAAACAGGTTCTGACTTGACAAAACAGATCCAATGTGAAGACACTAATGCAGACTAAAAGCCATCCTTAAATAGGGAGGTTTTGCACAGGGTTGGTTCTGATTAATTCCAGAATTGAGAACACCTGTGTGTTGCACAGGTGTAATAACAAGTAAGGCAAATAGTCATTTATCAGATCTTTTAAGTTCCTTGATATTCCTAGAACTGGCTGTGGCTCAACACACAAGCAAACTGACTTGCAAGCAAACAGGAATAGTAACCACAGAGCCACAGGTTCAAATACCCACACAGCCCTTCTTAGCAGAATGCCTCCCAGACCTTTTCTTTTTCTTTTTAATCTGGAGGCTTGGTTCATGACAGCAATTTTAAACAACTTTCCAATCTACTTTTATTAACAAAATATGCACAGTTATTTTATATTTACACTTTTTTGAGTCAACAACTCCTACTGAGCATGCACAAGAATTCACAGTATATTGTGATTGGCTGATTGCTGTCACATGATACACGAGGAGTGGAAATAGACATAACTTTGAAATTTATCAGAAAAAATTCTACTACTGATTTGAAATTCAGACTAAGGGGCCGATTTAACATTGTGCTGGAAGACATGATCCACTGCTTCTTAACTTATGCTTCCGGCGAGCCTGAAGGCTGGTGAAGAAACTACTGCATTTGCAGCATAATAAATTGATTATGCAAATCTATTGTATTTACTGGTCCTTTAAAGGGATGATAAACAGTCTGTTTCATTACTGTAATAAAAAAGCACTAAGCTGTGTTATACTGTATACTTAATAGAAATAATTGCAATATGTATTATTTATCTAATAAAATGGATTTTACCTTTTATTTTATTTTTTACATTTGTGCTTGTCCTTTATTTCCTGTCACAGCCTTACAAGGGGGAGGAGCCTCTGCAGGAAGTTTTATCTTATCCTGATGTCATAAAACTTCTAGGCTGGTTACTATTAAAGAGCCAGTCAACACAGTAGATTTGCATAATCAACAAATGCAAGATAATACATCAGATAACAAGGAGTCAGACTTGCTCATGCTTAGATCATTCTGAATGTAACCTAAGTTTGAAAGCATAAGCTTCCATGTCACACTGGGGGAAGGGCTACACTGAGAATTTCTAAGTGCTCATTGTGCAAGGAAAAAGTAAGTTGTTTGTTGTTTTTTACACAATCTGTTACTTTTTTGGTTTACTTTGACATAACATATTTGTTTTTACCGAAGGAGAACTGTTTAAAATCCCTTTAAATGTAATAATACTGAAAGGACCCAATCTGAAGTGTAAAGTAATATAAAATACAATGCACAAAGTGTAAGTGTAACAAAACTCTCATATCATGCAGGGCTATATTGCACTGGGCTTGTCTCTCCTTCACATACAGAAATAAGCGAGAAAAATTCAGTGCTGGAGAGTTCTGCCCTTCTTCTTTTGAGCATTCAGTGAGTTCAGTCCCTGTCAAGTCTGCACTACAATTTCTTTCCAAGCTGGAGAATCCTTTGATAATCGGGCCCTGAGAAAGAAGGGAGGGGATTCAAATTGACACAGTACATAATCCACTGTCCTTTGGTATAAAATCTTATCTTATCTTTAACTTTTAAAAATATATTAACTAAAATGAGAACATTTTACCTAAATAAAATTTCTTCTTTTTGGGAAAAAATATTATATATATATATATATATACTATATATATATATATATATATATATATATATATATATATATATATATATATATATATATATATATATATATATATATATAGTTGTAAAGCAATCATATATAGAAGGGTAAAGGAACTAAAAACAAGAATACATTAAATCTTAACATCTATTGGAAGTATCCTGAGGATGAAACACCACAAGAGACCAAAAATACCCTCCAGTATCTAAGAAATTGTAGAGCGATATTAAAAAAAGATTGTCCTCACGCTTTTTATTTCAGAAAGAAAATGAAAGAAACCACAAATTCTCCAGCTGTTTGGTTTCTTGAGAAGATCGAGAAACAAAACAAACTAGTAGAACAAGAGTAATAGAAAACAAACCACAAGGCTAAATATATAAAACAAAATTGACTGTACAGGACCTTATTAAGAATAATGATTTTTATCCCAATATGCACAAGATCAATAATCCTACAAATGCTGAGAATAAATAAGAAATCATCTATTTATCAAGCTGTAAGACCCTCAGGACACATTTAAATTATTGCTACAGCTATATGCAATCCCCATATGTATGTTTGTGGCCTTTAAGACAATAATTTAACCATCTGTCTACCATTTGTAATACATGTGAAATATGGCAAAAGAATAAATGGTGTATGCTTTGTTCCTTACATATTTTTAAAATATTCTATAATATAAATACAAAAAAACTCAGTGGTATAAGGGAGTGCTCAACCTTAAAATAAATAAATAAATAACAATGCAATTGTCCAAAACGTATTACTAGTATTACTAATGACCAAATGATCAATAAATAATAGGAATTAGTCCTCAAGATATTCTTCTTGAAAACTGTTCCTGCAATCTGCCAATCCTAGTCAAAAAGGATGATCTTCCTGGAGCCAATCTGAAGTAATCGTTGACTCCAAACTAGTCATCAGAAGCCATCCTGAAGTAAATGAGATGACTCTAGAGTCATTCACTTACTGTTCATGCTTGTGAAGTAATCAGTAAGGTAATCTGCTAATCATTCTGGAGTCATTACCCAGATTTATTAACCTTAGCTGATGACTTTACAATTCTGATGATGTCTGATTATTTGCAAATGACTTCTTAAAGAGATAGGAAAGTCAAAATTAAACTTGCAGGATTCAGATAGAGCATGTAATTTTAAGACACTTTTAAAATAACTTCTATTTTCAAATGTGCTTTGTTCTCTTGGTATCCCTTGTTGAAAAATAATACGCACATATCCTACACTAGTGGGAGCTGCTGCTAATTGGTGCCTGCACATATTTGTCTTTTGCTATTGGCTGACTAGAGGAGTTCATCTTGCTGCCAGTAGTGCAATGCTGTTCGTTCCTTCAGTAAAGGATAACAAGAGAACAAAGCAAATTTGATAATAGAAGTAAACAGGAACATTGATTAAAATTGTATGTTCTATCATAATCATGAAAGAAAATGTTGGTGTATCCTGTCCCTTTAAGTAGTTTGGTGATCATCAAATGACTCCAAGATGGTCTCTAAAGTAATCCTGTTTGTCTTGGGCAGGCATGCCATCAAGCACAGAACTATGCACAAATAAAGATAGGGAGGCAGCAACATAGTGTAGTACTGTATAGATACAATAAACAGAATAGCGTGATTCAGGTGAATTAATACCTCCAGATGCAATACAGAAGTGTTCTGGGTCTCCCAGCTAGATTGTTTCTGGTATACTTTTTTGCCACACTTAAATCATTGTATATGATCCCATTTGTCAACACACACGTTTGTCATGATGCAGATGAGATTACACTTCATCTTTAAATGGCACTGTTGATTTTATTTAACCCCCCAGTGTAGTTTAAGACTTCCAGCTTTCCTTGTGCTCTGTTACTTTGCCCTTCCTGCCTGCTGGACGTCTGGCTAAGTATTAATTTCTGTTACCAATCTTGCCTTGAACTTGACTACCCTTTTGACCCATGGGACCCCTAACTTAAAGTGTTTGATTGACTCTTATTTGTTCTAGTTCTCATCCTGTCTGCTGAACCTAGTATCATCTTCTGTCAGTAAGGTAATGCATTCCCGGTAATATTACATTATCAAATCAAGGTTGCCTGGTGGGTTACATTATAAGGCTAGCCCCGGTCACTTAATACTGACAAGTTTCAAAGAAGAAGGGCATATTTATCAAGCGCCGTGTGCAGCTTGATGCCCCGTGTTTCTGGCGAGCCTTCAGGCTTGCCGGAAACACAAATTATGAAGCAGCGGCCTAAAGACCGCTGCTCCATAACCTGTCCAGCTGCTCTGAGGCGGCAGACAGACATCGCCAGAAATACGATCAGTTGATTGACACCCCCTGCTACTGGCCAATTGGCCGCAAATCTGCAGGGGCCAGCATTGCACCAGCAGTTCACAAGAACTGCTGGTGCAATGATCAATGCCGAGACTGTATGCTGTCGGCATTTATCGATGTGCAGCGGACATTTACCGCAATATCGGATCATGTCCGCTCGCACAATTATAATTTGGCCCCAAGATCTTTACCTATCATTGTCATTTTTAATAATAAGCTCCAGATCAGGATCAAACTAGACCAGCCAAACAATGGAAATATCAATAAAAATATACAAATTCATTGTCATCGGTTTGGTGTTTAATCATAAAAATTCTTCGAATTTAAACAAAAAAAATCTGTGTTTTAGAAGTCAGACCTAGAACATCCAAGAAAGCACTTGAAAAGAATATATTAATGCCTTAAAAAAGCTAATTTATATCAGATTTAATTAACATAAAACTAAACAACCAAATCCCTTAATTTAATCTGTGAAAAATTTTCTATAACAAGCAGCACATGTACCTCCAAGTTATCAAGGTCTGTCGGACCTGATCCGACAGTGCGGATCAGGTCCGACAGACCTCGCTGAATATGTGAGCAATACGCTGCTGGTGCAACGCCGCAGACTCTCGGCCAATGGACCGCCAGCAGGGGGGTGTCAATCAACCCGATCGTACTCGATGGGGTTGATTTCCGGCGATGTCTGTCCGCCTGCTCAGAGCAGGCGGACAGGTGATGGAGCAGCGGTCTTTGTGACCACTGCTTCATAACTGCTGTTTCTGGCGAGTCTGAAGACTCACCAGAAACAGGGGCCATCAAGCTCCTTACGGAGCTTGATAAATAGAGGCAATAGCCTCTTTAACAGATTCATTATCATTAAAATTATTAACAGAGACATTTTTAAATCTGGAGCTAAATTTGTTGATCATAGATTCATATTCACAAATTTTTAAATAAAAAAAACAGATTTGGAAAAAACAAAATTTATGCTTACCTGATAAATTTATTTCTCTTGTGGTGTATCCAGTCCATGGATTCATCCATTACTTGTGGGATATTCTCCTTCCCAACAGGAAGCTGCAAGAGGATCACCCACAGCAGAGCTGTCTATATAGCTCCTCCCCTAACTGCCACCTCCAGTCATTCGACCGAAGACAAGCAAGAGAAAGGAGAAACTATAGGGTGCAGTGGTGACTGTAGTTTAAAAATAAAAAACACCTGCCTTAAAATGACAGGGCGGGCCGTGGACTGGATACACCACAAGAGAAATACATTTATCAGGTAAGCATAAATTTTGTTTTCTCTTGTAAGGTGTATCCAGTCCACGGATTCATCCATTACTTGTGGGATACCAATACCAAAGCTATAGGACACGGATGAAGGGAGGGACAAGGCAGGCGTTTAAACGGAAGGCACCACTGCCTGTAAGACCTTTCTCCCAAAAATAGCCTCCGAAGAAGCAAAAGTATCAAATTTGTAGAATTTAGAAAAAGTATGAAGCGAAGACCAAGTCGACGCCTTACATATCTGTTCAACAGAAGCCTCATTCTTAAAAGCCCATATGGAAGCTACCGCTCTAGTGGAATGAGCTGTAATTCTTTCAGGAGGCTGCTGGCCAGCAGTCTCATAAGCTAGGCGTATTATACATCTTAGCCAAAAAGAAAGAGAAGTTGCCGAAGCCTTTTGGCCTCTCCTCTGTCCAGAGTAGACCACAAACAAAGCAGATGTTTGACGAAAATCCTTCGTAGATTGTAAATAAAATTTTAAAGCACGAACCACATCAAGATTGTGTAATAGACGTTCCTTCTTTGAAGAAGGATTAGGACATAGTGAAGGAACAACAATCTCCTGATTGATATTTTTATTAGATACCACCTTAGGAAGAAAACCAGGTTTGGTAAGTAACACTACCTTATCTGCATGGAAAATGAGATAAGGGGAATCACATTGTAAAGCAGATAACTCCGAAACTCTTCGAGCCGAGGAGATAGGTACTAGGAACAGAACTTTCCGAGACAAAAGTTTAATATATTTATGGAATGCAAAGGTTCAAACGGAACCCCTTGCAGAACCATAAGAACTAAATTTAAACTCCATGGCGGAGCAACAGGTTTAAACACAGGCTTGATTCTAACTAAAGCCTGACAAAATGCCTGAACATCTGCGGTATCAGCCAGACGCTTGTGCAAAAGAATAGACAGAGCAGAAATCTGTCCCTTTAAGGAACTAGCTGACAATCCCTTCTCCAATCCTTCTTGGAGAAAAGATAATATCCTAGGAATCCTGACCTTACTCCATGAGTAACCTTTGGATTCACACCAATGAAGATATCTACACCATATCTTATGATAGATTTTCCTAGTGACCGGCTTTTGAGCCTGAATCAAGGTGTCAATGACCGACTCAGAGAAACCACGCTTTGATAAAATCAAGCGTTCAATCTCCAAGCAGTCAGACGCAGAGAATGGTTGAAAGGACCCTGAAGTAGAAGGTCCTGCCTCAGCGGCAGAGTTCATGGTGGAAGGGATGACATGTCCACCCGATCTGCATACCAAGTCCTGCGTGGCCACGCAGGTGCTATCAAAATCACCGAAGCTCTCTCCTGATTGATCTTGGCAATCAGACGAGGGAGCAGAGGAAACGGTGGAAACACATAAGACAGGTTGAAGGACCAAGGCGCTGCTAGAGCATCTATCAGCGCTGCCTTGGGATCCCTGGACCTGGATCCGTAACAAGGAAGCTTGGCGTTCTGACGAGACGCCATGAGATCCAGTTCTGGTTTGCTCCAAAGTTGAATCAACTGTGCAAGTACCTCCGGATGGAGTTCCCACTCCCCCGGTTGAAAAGTCTGATGACTTTGAAAATCCGCCTCCCAGTTCTCTACTCCTGGGATATGGATAGCTGATAGATGGCAAGAGTGAACCTCTGCCCATAGAATTATTTTTGAAACCTCCAACATTGCCTTGTTCCCCCTTGATGGTTGATGAAGGCTACAGTCGTGATATTGTCCGACTAAAATCTGATGAACCTGACCGCAGCAAGCTGAGGCCAAGCTTGAAGAGCATTGAATATCGCTCTTAGTTCCAGAATGTTTATCGGAAGGAGTGCCTCCTCCTGAGTCCACGAGCCCTGAGCCTTCAGGGAGTTCCAGACTGCACCCCAGCCCAGAAGGCTGGCATCTGTCATTACTATTGTCCAATCTGGCCTGCGGAAGGTCATACCCTTGGACAGATGGACCCGAGATAGCCACCAGAGAAGAGAATCCCTGGTCTCTTGATCCAGATTTAGTAGAGGGGACAAATCTGTGTAATCCCCATTCCACTGACTGAGCATGCAAAGTTGCAGCGGTCTGAGATTTCGGCGGGCAAACGGTACTATGTCCATTGCCGCTACCATTATCAGGTAAATCTTCATTTCTACAGAATCTATCAGAGTTCCTAGGAAAGAAACTCTTGTGAGAGGGGATAGAGAACTCTTTTCTTCGTTCACCTTCCACCCCGTAAAGATTCTTGGTGCCGTAGCTAAACCAAAGGGAAGAGCCACAAACTGGTAATGCCTGTCTAGGAAGGCAAACCTGAGAAACCGATGATGATCTCTGTGTATCGGAATGTGAAGATAAGCATCCTTTAAGTCCATGATAGTCATATATTGACCCTCCTGGATCATAGGTAGGATGGTTCGAATAGTCTCCATCTTGAAGGATGGGACACTGAGAAATTTGTTTAGGATCTTGAGATCTAAGATTGGTGTGAAAGTTCCCTCTTTCTTGGGAACTACAAACAGATTTGAATTGAAGTCTTGCCCCTGTTCCTCCTTTGGAACTGGGTGGATCACTCCCATAACTAGGTCGTCTTGAACACAATGTAAGAATGCCTCTCTCTTTATCTGGTTTGCAGATAATTGTGAGAGATGAAATCTCCCTTTTGGGGAAGAAGCTTTGAAATCCAGAAGATATCCCAGAGACACAATTTCTAACGCCCAACAATCCTAATATTATCATCCTCGATGCCGACAAAGGCGGCGGAATTGTGATTCAAGACATGGTTGAATATTTGAGAGAAGCAGATAGAATTTTGGGAGACTCAAACTATTATCAAATTCTACATGGTGATCCCACTGACAAATATTTACATTCCTACACTGAACTTATAGAAAAAGGTGTGTCTTTGAATATATTAAACAAAAATAAAAGAGATTATCTAAAAATACAGAATCCGGGCATTGCCCATTACTATCATTTACCAAAAATTCACAAAAATAAAACCAACCCCCCAGGACGTCCTATCATTGCCGGCATTGGTAATCTCACCTACAATCTGTCATATTTTATAGACCAACACTTGCAAAAATATGTGGTAACATTACCATCATACATTAAAGACAGTACCCATTTACTACAGCATCTAAACAAAATCAACATTGATAATAGAAATCTCATTTGGATTACATGTGACGTCAGTTCCTTATACTCAAACATCTCACACAATTTAGGTTTAGCAGCCATCTCTCACTTTTTGAAAAGAGATATTTTTTTACCTAGTACACAATGTGATTTTATTTTAGAAAGTATCCTTTTTATTTTACAACATAATTATTTTATCTACCAAGACAGATATTACCTTCAAACCAAAGGGACGGCCATGGGGACCAGGTTTGCCCCAAGCTTTGCTAACCTATTTATGGGTTATTTTGAGGAAAGATACATCTATCCTGCAGAGTTTGGGGTGAACCTGGTCTTCTATGGCCGATATATAGATGATCTAATCTTTCTATGGGAGGGTGACATTGCCAGGGCCAATCAGTTCATAGAACACTTGAACCGTAACGACATGGGCATAGATTTTACGGCAAATATACAAACACAAGATATTGAATATCTGGATCTTATATTAAGTATGGACAAACCCAATATCAGCTCCAAAACATATTTTAAAGATGTTGATAGCAACAGCTTTCTAAATTACCATAGCAACCATCACAAAAATTGGTTATCCAATGTACCATACAGTCAGTTTCGCAGGATAAGACGCAATTGTAGCGATTATAACATCTTTTTAGAAAAGAGCCAAATATTGTATAACAGATTTATAGAAAAAGAATATCCCCCAAGTTTACTTGACAGAGCTTTAACAAGAGCCAAACACCTGAGTCGAGAAGACATCCTATCAAACAAAAAAACTATTAATACAGAAACTACATTTGGAGAACAAGAAACCATTTTCACAACACAATACAATTCTGATTTTTATCAAATCAAAAACATACTGCATAAACATTGGCATATAATACAAAGAGATCCTGTTCTTAAACATCTAGTAAAGGATACACCGAAAATTGTCTACAGAAGAGCGCCTACACTCAGAAATCAGTTAGCTCCCAGTAAGAAAGTAAAACACAAATCAGATAAAAAAATATTACACTATTCGAACCAAAACAAAGGGCTTTTTGGCATGTATGGAATTTATAAATGTGGAAAGACAGGTTGTGGATCATGCAAAATTATAAGATCAGGTACAAAAAATTTCAAGTCCACAGTTACGGGCGAGTTATTCCAGATCCCAATCTTTTTTAATTGTAAATCATCTTTCACAGTTTATCTTATGGAGTGTGTATGCGGCCTTCAATACGTAGGCCGCACCTCCAGGAAGCTGAGAAATAGATGGGGAGAACATCATCGCAACTGCAAAAATTCTAAAAAAAACAAGATCAAACATAGCATACCTAATCATTGTTTAACTAAACACAATGGGAACCCATATATATACAAATATATTCCTATTGACTTTGTCCCTAAAAGTTCAGATTACAATAGACTCAATAGACTCAGACAACGTGAGACATATTGGATCTATCGATTGAAGACACTACATCCTTATGGGCTTAATGCAAATTTGGATTTGGCAGCCTTCAATTGATAGATCCCCACTACCCACATACCCTATGTTTTTTCACAACCATTATCACCTAAATAAATCTATTCACTTTTTATCCAAACATTCTACACATCCTATACAGTACCCAACCGATCACTTACATTCACACATCATCCAACACCCATTTATATATCCATGAGCTTGATTCCACTCACAACAAATTTAGTATCCACACCATTCATTCACAGCAACATCACCATTCACACATATAATTTGTAGTATTTTCACTTTTATGGTGTTCTTTAGCGTATAAGTTATGATTCACGCTCATAATGGTGTTCATACCTTCAAATCATGATAATGTGATTTGATTTCAATTATTCATAGGCATTTGAAGATTTAATGAATTTCAAGTATCTATCCTATACCTTAATTTGACCACATTTCTTTATCACATAATCTATATATTCAATTCAGTGATAGGTCACTTACATACATTCCCTTTTCATATATATATACCTTCTTACTTTTGAACAGACATTCTGTTATCAGGTACAAGTGCACACACACACTGATTTTTAGTATCATCAAACACACGAGTATAGTGAATACTATATTATACAATAGACAATTGGAGATTCAAAAACACTACTGGATATTATGTTTGTAGCAGAAGTACAATATATACAAATAGGAAATATTACATCATATACAGTAGACGATTGTGGATGTGGAATACAGTGATCGAATCATAGATCAAACATGCAGCAAAATAATATCTACTTAGGAAATATAACACAAGAACACCTTAGGAAATATAGCGCAAGAACATCTTACAAATCTTTAAAACATCATTACATATTAGATGAACTATGTTGGAGTACCTAGTACAGATCTACAGGCT
Source organism: Bombina bombina (assembly GCF_027579735.1). Taxonomy (NCBI): domain Eukaryota; kingdom Metazoa; phylum Chordata; class Amphibia; order Anura; family Bombinatoridae; genus Bombina; species Bombina bombina. Next base: position 1,088,054,431 of record NC_069502.1, read on the forward strand.
TATAGGACATCAATATAATTTGGATATCACATAGGAAAATGGACCACCGATTAATATGGTTGAGGATTACATAGCCATTAAAATCATATATTGTCCACTTAGGAATATTTTCTTTTGCAGGGTCGCAGGTTTTGATATATGTTTTTTAGTATACCTGTTGTTGAATTGTTCGTAACAGTACCGAGAAAATACAAAGAGTTCTCATAAAGGGTTTATTTATATATTCAATTAATTTCTTCATACAATTCCTTTCATATATAGTATATCAATTAGTAATGGTTTTTAACTTGTAACAGCTGGTGGCCGAGACAGGCCTTTCACAGCTGAAAGTGTATTCTCATTGGACAAATACTTTATGACAACTTCCTGTTTTCTGTGATACAATGTGTATATAATGTCAACATATGTAACTACTAGTATTCGCTTTTATCTGAGGAAACGACCCAGTTGGGGTTGAGAAACGCGTCATATTAAAGCTATTTTAACAGAGAAGTTGTTTGTGTTTGTGGTATCCCATTTCCAATACTAACAACACTTTAAGTCCATCAATCCATTGGTAATTACAAGCACCAAGAGGAGTTCGCCTAGGGGGTATCAGAAAAGACTCCAAGGAACGTCTTCTCCCCAGTGTACTAGCAACTGTTAAGTGCTAGCAAGCTGTCACGCACTGGTCATAGTACAGTGCCTTTTGCTCTGGTAAGCATATTACCTGTCTGTATATTCTAACCTACATTACTAGACAATATTACGCTATTGTGGCGCCCTCTCTTCCTTTTTTCATTTTCTAACAGTTCTCCCTACTCTCCGGGACCAAGAGGAGCTGCCTGTTTTTTTGCACGCTACTACTGCGTCCAAGAAGAAAAACACCTACACGGATTCACAAAATCTTTTTATTCTAAGGACTCACAAGCCGGTTCACGGTAGAGTTGTACATTGACTTTGATTGTCAATTTTGATTGCCAACTTTATATGATTATTGTTTGTATTTCTTCCAGCGCGCTTTTTTATCCCTGTCTGGGATATTCTATGGACATCTCTTGCCCAAGCCTGGGCGAAGAGAGAAAGTCTGCCCCCTACTAGATCCGTTTTTGGATCGGGGGCTGATCTTTCATACTGTTTTAGAGGCAGCAGCAGGTTTTTTGGCCTGCTTTCCTTTGTTCCAAGCCTGGTTAGGTCTCCAGACCGGCTTGGACTGGGCAAAATTTCCCTCTTGTTGAGGAAGTTGAAGCTGTGCCACTCTTGAAGTTTCGAAAAGAACGAAAATTAGTCTGTTTGGTCCTTAATTTGTTGGACCTATCCTGAGGAAGGACGTGACCTTTTCCTCCAGTAATATCAGAAATGATCTCCTTCAGTCCAGGCCCGAATAGGGTCTGCCCCTTGAAGGGAATGTTGAGAAGCTTGTCATGGATATCATCCAACGGGGTTTCTACCTGTAGAGCCTCTTCTAGAGACTTAAACCAGAAAGCCGCAGCAGCAGTGACTGGGGCAATGCATGCAAGGGGCTGGAGAATAAAACCTTGTTGAATAAAAATTTTCTTAAGGTAACCCTCTAATTTTTTGTCCATTGGATCTAGAAAAGCACAACTGTCCTCGACAGGGATAGTTGTACGCTTCGCTAGGGTAGAGACTGCTCCCTCCACCTTAGGGACCATTTGCCACAAGTCCCGTGTAGCGGCATCTATAGGAAACATCTTTTTAAAAACAGGAGGGGGAGAGAACGGTACACCTGGCCTATCCCATTCCTTAGTAATAATTTCTGAAAACCTCTTAGGGATTGGAAAAGCATCAGTGTAAACAGGCACTGCATAGTACTTATCCAATTTACACAATTTTTCTGGGACTACAATGGCGTCACAGTCATCCAGAGTTGCTAAAACCTCCCTGAGCAACACGCGGAGGTGTTCAAGCTTAAATTTAAATGTAGACATATCAGAATCAGGTTGAAGTGTCTTCCCTGAATCAGAAAAATCACCCACAGATAGAAGCTCTCCTGCTTCGGCTTCTGCACATTGTGAGGGTATATCAGACATAGCTACTAAAGCGTCAGAGAGCTCTGTATTTGTTCTAGCCCCAGAGCTGTCTCGCTTTCCTTGTAACCCTGGCAGTTTGGACAATACCTCTGTAAGGGTATGATTCATAACTGCCGCCATGTCTTGTAAAGTATACGCAATGGGCGCGCTCAATGTACTTGGCGTCCCCTGAGCGGGAGTTATAGGTTCTGACACGTGGGGAGAGTTAGTCGGCATAACTTCCCCCTTGTCAATTTCCTCTGGTGATAAATCTTTTAAAGCCAGAATATGGTCTTTAAAATTTATGGTAAGATCAGTGCATTCGGTACACATTCTAAAAGGGGGTTCCACAATGGCTTCTAAACATAATGAACAAGGAGTTTCCTCTATGTCAGACATGTTTAACAGACTAGTAATGAGACCAGCAAGCTTGGAAAACACTTTAATAAATGTGAAAAAGCAGAATATAAAAAACGGTACTGTGCCTTTAAGGGAAAAAAACAAACACAAAAACTGCAAAACAGTGAAAAAAAGCAGTAAACTCTACGAAATTTTTACAGTGTGTATAATAGACTAAAATAGCATTGCACCCACTTGCAAATGGATGATTAACCCCTCAGGCTCAAAAAACGAAGCAGAAAAACGGTAAAACTGTTATAAACAGTCACAAGCAAACTGCCATAGCTCTACTGTGGCTCCTACCTTCCCATAAAACGACTTTTGCAGGCACAAAAACCCTTTACAGTGGTCCTATATGTCAGGGGACTCCTTCAGGGAAACTGGATGTCTCAGACTGTAAAAACTACTGCGCAATTAGAGCGTGAAAATAGGCCCCTCCCACCATGCACTCAAAGTGAAAAGGCCATAATAACTACTCCTAGGAGAAATCTAGTCAGCCATGTGGAAAACTAGGCCCCAAATAAAGATTTATCACCCTCAGTAAAAAAAACGTTTTTTTTATATATCATGCAAACATTTTACATGCTAAGTAATAAGAGCAGGTAACATGAATATTACCCTTTACTGCAAGCATGATCCCAGTCGTTTGTTAAATCACTGTAATCAGGTTTACCTTAAATATATCAGGCACTGTCAGCATTTTCTAGACCTTATCATCTCTCTAGAAAAAAATATACTGAACATACCTCAGAGCAGTTAATACTGCAGGCCATTCCCCCAGCTGAAGTTTTCCCATACTCTTCAGTTATATGTGAGAACAGCAGCGGACCTTAGTTACAACCTGCTAAGATCATCAAAAACCTCAGGCAAAACTCTTCTTCTAATTTCTGCCTGAGGTAAAAACAGTACAATGCCGGTACCGTTTAAAAATAACAAACTTTTGATTGAAGATAAACTACACTAATTCACCACATATCTCTTGATACTTCCTTTCTTGTCGAGAGCTGTAAGAGAATGACTGAAGGTGGCAGTTAGGGGAGGAGCTATATAGACAGCTCTGCTGTGGGTGTCCTCTTGCAGCTTCCTGTTGGGAAGGAGAATATCCCACAAGTAATGGATGAATCCGTGGACTGGATACACCTTACAAGAGAAATAGATACTTAGAATCAAACATGGAGGCCTAGAGCAAGCTGGGAAGCTTCCAACACTATCTTATCTGCTCCAGCAGTATCAGGCTGAATAAGTAAACAGTATGTGCACCCTCTGAGAGTCAGTCACATTTGTCTTTTGGAGAAACTCTGGGGATATACTACAGTGGTGTCTGTGTGTTTTGGGATGACTTGCAAAGTCTCAAGATGATGCTCCATAAAGAGGAGTCAAAATGTATTTCTACATCGGTGCAAAATAACAAATACGTTAGACTGAAGCTGAGTTCAAGTTATGTCTACCATACTCCAACCAGGTAAAAACTAAGTAATTCAAGCTAGAAGGAAAAACATATAAAGGGTAAGGTGCTGAGCCCTTTCAAACTTCTTAGAGGGTTTTCAGTCTTTTACACTCATAAGGGATGAACATGATTCACAAGAGTGTGAGAGAAATGTATCATAAGCAGTGTGGTATTTTCCTATCCTATTTTTTGTGACACATTTGGCCATGGGCTGTAACACCACAGGGACTATAGAATCACTGACAAAACATAACTAACATTGTCATAAACTCTTGAAATCAAACATTGGGTTTGTATCACATAGAAATTGTTTGTGTACAATTTTAGCATTTGGAGTAAATTTATATTTTATACTATTTTTATGCAACAGGATTTCATTGGAATAATAAACATTCTGAGGATCACATTTCAGTAAGTATCATGTTTAAAGGTGACATCTTAACTATACAGGGAGTGCAGAATTATTAGGCAAGTTGTATTTTTGAGGATTAATTTTATTATTGAACAACAACCATGTTCTCAATGAACCCAAAAAACTCATTTATTTTAAAAGCTGAATATTTTTGGAAGTAGTTTTTAGTTTGTTTTTAGTTTTAGCTATTTTAGGGGGATATCTGTGTGTGCAGGTGACTAATACTGTGCATAATTATTAGGCAACTTAACAAAAAACAAATATATACCAATTTCAATTATTTATTTTTACCAGTGAAACCAATATAACATCTCAACATTCACAAATATACATTTCTGACATTCAAAAACAAAACAAAAACAAATCAGTGACCAATATAGCCACCTTTCTTTGCAAGGACACTCAAAAGCCTGCCATCCATGGATTCTGTCAGTGTTTTGATCTGTTCACCATCAACATTGCGTGCAGCAGCAACCACAGCCTCCCAGACACTGTTCAGAGAGGTGTACTGTTTTCCCTCCTTGTAAATCTCACATTTGATGATGGACCACAGGTTCTCAATGGGGTTCAGATCAGGTGAACAAGGAGGCCATGTCATTAGATTTTCTTCTTTTATACCCTTTCCTGCCAGCCACGCTGTGGAGTACTTGGACGCGTGTGATGGAGCATTGTCCTGCATGAAAATCATGTTTTTCTTGAAGGATGCAGACTTCTTCCTGTACCACTGCTTGAAGAAGGTGTCTTCCAGAAACTGGCAGTAGGACTGGGAGTTGAGCTTGACTCCATCCTCAACCCAAAAAGGCCCCACAAGCTCATCTTTGATGATACCAGCCCAAACCAGTACTCCACCTCCACCTTGCTGGCGTCTGAGTCGGACTGGAGCTCTCTGCCCTTTACCAATCTAGCCACGGGCCCATCCATCTGGCCCATCAAGACTCACTCTCATTTCATCAGTCCATAAAACCTTAGAAAAATCAGTCTTGAGATATTTCTTGGCCCAGTCTTGACGTTTCAGCTTGTGTGTCTTGTTCAGTGGTGGTCGTCTTTCAGCCTTTCTTACCTTGGCCATGTCTCTGAGTATTGCACACCTTGTGCTTTTGGGCACTCCAGTGATGTTGCAGCTCTGAAATATGGCCAAACTGGTGGCAAGTGGCATCTTGGCAGCTGCACGCTTGACTTTTCTCAGTTCATGGGCAGTTATTTTGCGCCTTGGTTTTTCCACATGCTTCTTGCGACCCTGTTGACTATTTTGAATGAAATGCTTGATTGTTCGATGATCACGCTTCAGAAGCTTTGCAATTTTAAGAGTGCTGCATCCCTCTGCAAGATATCTCACTATTTTTGACTTTTCTGAGCCTGTCAAGTCCTTCTTTTGACCCATTTTGCCAAAGGAAAGGAAGTTGCCTAATAATTATGCACACCTGATATAGGGTGTTGATGTCATTAGACCACACCCCTTCTCATTACAGAGATGCACATCACCTAATATGCTTAATTGGTAGTAGGCTTTCGAGCCTATACAGCTTGGAGTAAGACAACATGCATAAAGAGGATGATGTGGTCAAAATACTCATTTGCCTAATAATTCTGCACTCCCTGTATTTTAAATTTTACTTAAAAAAAAATAAAAGGGACAGCAAAATTGACAATAATTCCACATATACAGGTTCAGTTTCTAATGAAATATATATTACCTCTATAATTACTAATCATATTTGCTATATTCTTTATTGAAATTTCCATTAAATTCGTCATCTTGAAGGGTTCCCTGCCGCTCCCTACATAGCCACAGCTTTTTTTTATTGTATTTAGCAGAAGGAGGTATAGCCAACCTGGGTGCAAAAGCCCATCCCAACTGATTTGCAACAGCATGTTCTGCCAAGCATGGGTGGTAGTTTTATTTAAGCTGGCAGAGGAATGTAGGCTGTGAATTTCTCATGCCATAGATTTGCCACCCCTGGTATAGAAGTTATTTTTGGCATCACAAATGCTTTTTAAAAGCTTGTGATAAATGAATGCTGTTTTGGCGGACCTCAGCACTCAAGATGTTTTAGAACTACATTTCCCATGATGCTTAGACACTCTAAAGTACAAAAAGGAGGTCCAAGATTCGCGATCACTGCCCTAAGACATCTTTCATTATGGAGAAAATTATTCCTGCCATTGACCAAGTCATACTTTCACTTCCCTTCGCCCAGCCATAATATGATTCTGACAGGTGATCTTGAAAATTGTACAGGTAAAGTATGTCATTTATTTTTTTGAAGTGCAACCCTGTGCTTTAAAATATTTTCTGAGAAACATCTTAAGAAATATCTGTGTATTGCAGGAAAATGCAGCACTTGTTAAGATCAGCAAACCATATTATGCAACAGGCAAATGGTGGATTAGCTATGACATTCTTACCACTCAGCATGACAACTTAGTATCTATATACTGACGGTACAATGGCTTTCTGACCTATTTTGCAATGAAGAGCAGCTTAACATTGAAACTGTGCTTTGATCTTTAAATGACCCCCATAGCATTGATTCTGTAAAGACATACATTTGCTAAATGAGAATTGACTTGGTATTTTCAGGCTTGAACACAAAAACCCAATCACTCAGATTTCAAAGTAGTTTTACTGATTAAATAGATGTGGTTCATCTTCCTAAATGTATGATGTTCCTGAATGTATGATTTTTTTTTGGCATTCATTTTTTTAATTTCTTAATTCTCAAGATTAAGAAAATATTTATCGTATAGATACAAAATGTAGAATGTATATATCAATTTAATTTGTGTTTTATTTGTATCATGAAAAAGACTGCAATTTGTTATTACAGCGTAATGTTCATTTACAAAGGTTATAAACCGAAAAAGGTGAATTGAAAGACACAACTGTTTGCAGCAATCAAAATGTTAAATTTTAAAATCCATATGTAATTAAATTGCCATTAAAGTGACTAAAACAATTTTAATGTACTAAAGATTGTGGATTAAAACAAATAGATTGGGGTTTTAAATGGACATTGTACTTGAAGGGACACTAAACCCAAATTTTTTCTTTCATCATTCATATAGAGCATGCAATTTTAAGCAACTTTCTAATTTTCTCTATTATCAATTTGTCTTCATTCTCTTGGTATCTTTATTTGAAAAAGTAAAAGTGTAAGGCTAGGAGCCAGCCCATTTTTATTCCAAAAATGGGCCGTCTCTTAAGCTTACATTACTGCTTTTTCAAATAAAGATGGCAAGAGAATGAAGAAAAATTGATAATAGGAGAAAATTAGAAAATTGTTTAAAATCGCATGCTCTATCTTAATCATGAAAAGATTTGGGTTTAGTAGCCCTTAAAAAAATGTTTCCTGATTAAGAAAGACTATCCTTTGAACATGTAGAATATTTTATATAAAAACTTTTTAAATTAAAAGTGAAATGAATATAGCAGTTTCTGTTGTGTACTTCCTACAAATGCTCACTGAGTTGATAAGGACAAGTCTTACAGCACCGCTGGTGGAGAGGAACAAAATGTTTTGGAAATAACACTGATGTTTAACTAAGACTACAGAAAATTGCATAAAGTAGCTTTTTCTACATGTTTGGGTATTTGCAAATCAAAGATATTTTCTAAAAACATTTGGTTTGCTGAAAAAACCCCCATTTGATTTGTATATTTAACTCACAAGGAAAAGAGCTTCAACTGATGTCTACATACAAAATATTAAAAATAGCTTCACCCAAGGGTTGTGAATGACTAATTGTGTTTGTGTGCTTGGTTTTTCAAAAAAATTGCCATGACAAACAGTTTGCAAATAAACATATTTTGAACATAATTCAGACAGGGCTAAGGTAGGTGGACGTGGTCTAATTGCTATGTGGCTTCATTATAAAAAGAAAAACTGCAAGGAAGTTTATTAAAAGCCAGATTAAAGAAAGGTGATCCTAATGGATGAATGCCTATTTGCACTAGAGGTATGCCTGTTCACACAAATATATCCATGTCTAGATCTTAGTAACACGAAAATGCATAAAATATTGTCACATACTTATTATCATTTTAGAACTAAGTTCAGTTTGCACAATTTTAGAAGCATTTCTTTAAAGATCTTAAATTAAAAGACCATTAAATACAGCAGAATTACATAATCAACAAATAAATCATAAAAAGTCAATTCAATAAAGCTTACAGTAAATTTCAAATGAACAGTAGATTATGTTCTCGACAAATTTAAAAATGTCCCTGCATTTCACTACCTTCTGTATCATGTGACAGCTATCAGCAAATCACAAACTCAAATATGTATATACTTAACCTGCTCAGTAGGAGCTGATGTCTCAGAAAGTGTGCATATAAAAATTCTGTGCACAATTTAATATCATTTGTAAAGTTAAAAAAATTGCATGCTCTATCTGAACTTTGACATTAGTGTCCCTATAAGTTATAAAGAAAAATTGAATGACTTACACAATACTCAGAAATATTTCCAACAATAAATTACTAATTTACATAAACATTCTTAGGTTGTGCCAAACACATTTTTTAATTCATACTATTTTATCAAAGATAAGCCGAGTCTCGTTTTCGCACTAATGCTATAGCAACCAAGTTTTAAGATGGTGATCCCGATTAGACAATTGGCCGTGTCCTGCGATGACTGTGAAGCATCTTATATAGCCCCTTGTGAGTATTTATGCACTCTGCGCTTGGTTCACAAACTCCAGAGCGCTCAGCACTGCGTGAAGTCAGACTAGGCACCAGATTACCAGCATCACTGGTTTATACCTGTTGCCTTACCTTTTTAGGATCTCTGAGCCCCTAAAGACCACTGCAAGGGAGACATATTCCTATTACACCTTGGACATATAAGGAACTTGTTATGCTCGTGTGATATTCCACTATCAGACAAAACTTGGCCAGTAGTCTTCTTATCCCAGCGTCAAGCTGAAATGATAGGGAATATCCCAGAGCAGAAAAAGTTCACAAAATGAGGTAAGCAGTACTCACAATAGGCAGAGTAGTCTTTGGGGGCAACAGGTAGGGAATCCAGCGGTATGGAAGTTCAAGGGTAAACCAATAGAAGGACCGGAAACAGGCAGGAATTAGCAAAAAAAAAGGGAATCCAATAATTACAGTTCAGGAATAAACCAATAGAATGGTCAGGCAGGCAGAGTTCGGTAACAGTATAGCAATCCAATGGTTTAACAGGCAGAATGGTCAGACAGGCAGAGTTCAGCAACTGTATGGCAATCCAGTATTTTAGGGTTAAGCAAGCAGAGTAGTCAGACAGGCAGAGTTTAATAACGTTATGGCAATCCAGTATACAGTAACAATCACACCCAGGAGCACACTAAGTAACACCTATACATGGGCAGTGATAGGTAGAAAGTGAGCAACTTACATAGGCGCAGGATTCGCGCCACAGGAGATCCTGACCGGCTTCAGAATGAAAGGAGCGTGCGGCGATTACGTCACCGCCGCACGCACACAGGAGCTGACTCTACCCTAGGCAACTAGCAGAACAGCAGGCGCCACGTCCCTAGCAACAGCTAGAGTGGCGCGGCATGACAAAACTTTGGTAAACTGTATACGTTCTCTATTTCACAGGGACATTTCCTGATGTAGACTGGTTAAAGAAACTGCAGCAATGAATTTCTCACTGATAATGTTTTGTTTATAACAATGTTTTGTTTATAACAATCCCTTTATCTATTAATAAATTTGTTCTATTATAAAATTATTTATTATCTTTTGGTGAGTCTATGTCAGTGTGTGGTCGATGAAGCATATCCAGCTACCCTCTTTTTCAATTGGTTTTAGGCAAGAGTGTTAGTTTTTTACTAAGGTTTTTTGCTCTTTTTATCTACAATATATATTTGCTTACTTAAAGGGATATTAAACCCCAAATTTTTCTTTCATGATTCAGATAAAGAATACAATTTTAAACAACTTTCTAATTTACTTCTATCGTTTAATTTGCTTAATTCTCTTGATATTCTTTCCTGAAAAGCATATCTAGATAGGCTCAGTAGCTGCTGATTGGTGGCTGCACATAGATGCCTCGTGTGATTGGCTGACCAATGTGCATTGCTATTTCTTCAACAAAGGATATCTAAAGAATAAAGCAAATTAGATAATAGTAGTAAATTGGAATGTTGTTTAAAATTGTATTCTCTGTCTGAATAATGAAAGAAAATTTTTGGGTTTAATGTCCCTTTAAGCAGTGGTCCAACTTGGACTTTTTGCCCACCACTATTTCCTTTGCCTTAGAAATGTTTAACCATGCATGGGAGGGACTGAGTCCCATGCAGAAGCCATGGTTGTAGGTGTATCGTAGGATTGTCCGGGTAGGGCATTAGTGTGTGTAGGTGAGCCTTGGCCAGTCCCTTAAACCTGGGACACAGATGGGGCAGGAAGCGTGCCATACCTGCAAATCTGTAATTCTGCAAGAATACAGGACATTTGGTTTGTATGTCCTCAGATCCCACAATATAAAGACAAATATATACATAAGACCAAAAAAAAACTATTAACAGATACTCTTCTCAATTTATAAGTCATCACTGGGTAAACATATGCACAGTTATGGCTGCAAATATCCCCTCTATTCTGACGACACTAAGATCTACCTCCACCCCTGCTCTTTCTCCCTGTAGCCTTTCTCATGTAGTGACTGCTTATCTGGCATTTCTTCCTGGATGGCCTCTCACCACCTAAAATAACATGTCCAAGACTGAGCTCCTTCTAATCCTCCCTCTAGCTCTACTCTGATTTTCTATCACTGTCAAGGGCATCACTATCTCCCTATCACCCGAAGTCCGCTGCTTCGGAGTTAAATTTTAAACCAATCTGTCATTCATCCCCCACATCCATTCACTCTCTTCATCCTGCTGCAACCACCTATGCAATATTTCCAAAATTTGTCAGTTTCTGAGTTCTGAGACCACCAAGCTTTTAATTCACTCCATTGTAATTTTCTGACTTGACTACTGCAATAACCTACTCACTGGCCTTCCTCTCTCCTGCCTCTCCTCCTAAATGTCACTGCCAGGCTAATCCACCTTTCCCGTCGCTTTGTATCTGTTGAACTTCTCTCTGCGTCCCTTCACTGGCTCCCCATCCAGCAGAATTAAATTCAAAATTCTCACCCTGCCCTACAAAGCTCTTACCAATGCTGCTCCCCACTACCAGACCTTACTAATCAACAAATATACTCCATTCAGCTCTCTAACATCCAAAAATGACCTGTTACTTGCATTCTTTATTATCACCTCTTTCCATGCTAGACTGCAGGACTTTTCTCGTGTGGCACCAACCCTCTGGCATGCTCTTCCTCATGCTGCCTTCTTTTAAACGCTCACTAGAGACAATTTTGCTCTTACCACCCAACTCATTAAAGGACCAGTCAACACAGTAGATTTGCATAATCAACAAATGCAAGATAACGAGAAAATGCAATAGCACTTAGTCTGAAATTTAAATCAGTAGATTTTTTTTCCTGACAATTTTAAAAGTTATGTCTATTTCCACTCCCCCTGTACCATGTGACAGCCATCAGCCAATCCCAAATGCATACACGTACCATGTGACAGCCATCAGCCAATCCCAAATGCATACACGCATATTCTGTGAATTCTTGCACATACTCAGTAGGAGCTGTTGACTCAAAAAGTTTAAATATAAAAAAACTGTGTGCACATTTTGTTAATGGAAGTAAATTGGAAAGTTTTTTAAAATTGCATGCTCTATCTTAATCATGAAAGTTTAATTTTGAATTGAGTGTCCCTTTAACAAATCAATTCCACTTACCTAATAATTGCCCTCATTTACCTCTGTATTAACATCATTCTCACCCTTGCAGTCCTCACCTCCTGTCTCAAACCTTCCTACCCTTCTAAATTGTAAGTTCCCTCTGAAATAAGACCCTCACATGAATGCATCAACAACTGCGTGATTTCATTTTCCCAGCAAGTGTTTACATCGGAACTTTGTTGCAATGTTTAACACTTGCCCCCAGCATAAGGCGTTAAAGAAAAATAAAAGTGAAACAAAAATTACACAACTTGCTTGGTAATAGCAACACATGACAGCAAAAAAGGCAGGCAAAGGGCTTTAACCCAGAGATACAGGTAAGCCATCTACTTAACTGCAAAGGGCTTCAGTGCACTTATCCATATATGGTTATATGCATGTATATTTATATGTGTATATATGTATTTACAGACATATACACATACATATAAACACATAAATATATATGTACACACATATAGACATATACAGGTAGCCCTCAGTTTACGCCGGGTTTAGGTTCCAGAAGGAATGGTTGTAAATCGAAACCGTTGTAAATTAAAACCCAGTTTATAATGTAAGTCAATGGGAAGTAAGGGAGATAGGTTCCAGGCCCCTCTCAAAATTGTCATAAGTAACACCTAATACATTATTTATAAAGCTTTGAAATGAAGACTTTAAAAGCTAAACAGCATTATAAACCTAATAAAATAATCACACAACACAGACTTCACTTGCATTTTTCTGCGAACAGTTCTTTCTATGCATTCCAATCTGGACTAATTTATAGACAGGAAGATCTTGTTCCTTTGAAATCTGCTCGATAGCTCAGGTCTGGTTAAACTGATTAATTTCAGCTTGCTTGGCTTTGCTGCAACACAAGCGGGCAGCTCCACCTACTGGCTATTTTAATAAATGCACTGCTTCTCAATGCTTTTCAATAGCAGTCACATGACTGGAAAAAAAGGTTGTTATTCTGAAACGGTGTAAATTGACCCGTTGTAAAACGAGGGCCACCTGTATATATGTGTGTGTGTGTGTGTGCTTGTGTGTGTGTGTGTCTGCACTGGAGCTCTTTGCAGTTAAAGGGACAGTCTACACCAGAATTTTTATTGTTTTAAAAGATAGATAATCCCTTTATTACCCATTTCCCAGTTTTGCATAACCAACACAGTTATAATAATATACTTTTAACCTCTGTGATTATCTTGTATCTAAGCCTCTGCAAACTGCCCCTTTTTTCAGTTCTTTTGGCAGACTTGCAGTTTAGCCAATCAGTGCCTGCTCCCAGATTACTTCACGTGCACGAGCAAAGTGTTATCTATATGAAATATGTGAACTAACACCCTCTAGTGGTGAAAAACTGTTAAAATGCAATCTGAAAGAGGTGGGCTTCAAGGTCTAAGAAATTAGCATATGAACCTCCTATGTTAAGCTTTCAACTAAGAATACCAAGAGAACAAAGCAAAATTGGTGATAAAAGTAAATTGGAAAATTGTTTAAAATGACATGCTCTATCTGAATCATTAAAGTTTATTTTGGCTTAGACTGTCCCTTTAAAGGGCCATAATACCCAAATGTTTAAACACTTGAAAGTGATGCAGCATAGCTGTAAAAAGCTGATTAGAAAATATCAACTGAACATCTCTATGTAAAAAAGAAATATATTTTACCTCAAAAGTTCCTCAGTAGCCACCTCCCATTGTAAAGGATTTCTAATCAGCATTTTAGTGTGTTTGTCCTGGGACATCTGAAGGGACTAGCATTGTGCACTCTCATATTATTTCACCAATCAGGTAAAGGAAGCTTACTATGAAATCTCATGAGAGTTAAGTCAAATCTCATGAGATCACAGTAAGAGTTCATGACCTCAGCACTGCTGATGCTGATTGGCTGCTGTTCATTTCTTCATTTTTTTTAATTTTTTTACCTGTAGCTGGGAGCAGCCGAGTATAACTTTTTACACAGAACTTACTCTGCTGAGCTGAGGAAATTGTGAGGTAAAATATCTTCCTTTTTTACATAGAGATGCTCAGGTGATATTTTCCTGTTAGCTTTTTACAGTTATACTGCATCAGTTTCAAGTGATTTAGCATATGAGTATTATGTCCCTTTAAGTAGATAAAAACATGTAAAAGCATATTTATGCAATATTCATATTTAATAAAGTGTTATACTGTGCATTTACTGTCAATATTTCACATTCCAATGTTCTGCACATAGCAGAATATGTTCTATGTATTTCTAGATATTTGTATCCATATCTCTTTATATCTATACCTATATATAATTATTTATATGCACAGGTATAGATATATATTGTACCAAACAAAAAACAGATATATGTTAAACTATGTATTCATGAATAAACAGAACATATTCTGCTATGTAAAGAACATTGGAATGTGAAATATTCATATTTTGATGTCGGGTTAGCGCATTTGAGAATATGCGACCATGTTTGCTCCATTGACTTCTATGGGGGAATACGTTAATGCAATCGCAATATTTGAAGTTCAACTTTTAACTTGTAATACAAGCGCTCCCTGACGCATGCAAAAATCTTACTTCTAGTGGAGTTAGTGCACGAGCAGGAGCGTTAAATACTGCTCCACTGGCCCACTGTGTTTTATAATTTTACACTCATTTGTGTAAACACTGAGAACAAGGGCTAAATGGAAAGTAATTGATGCAATCACCTTGGGCAGGTTTAATCAGCCACACACATTTCCAATTAAGATCTTTTTGTTATTGCACATAAGATATTAGAGGTTCATATCCAGAGTGGCATAAAGAATGCAGTCTTGTTAGTCTTCTGTGTATTTAAGCAAAAGAGATTACATATATATATACAGTATATATTTGTGAGGGATTGTTGCCAGGTAGAACTGATGTCAAGAGCAAAAATTAGGTTTGATGTTCTACATAGTGACAATGCCATTAAAAATGTGGTTAACCAATAAGTCACAGAAACAAAATCTGTATATTTTTATTGTTTAAGTGGATCCAACAAAAAAAGCTAATTTTTCTCTTGTAAGATGTATCGAGTCCACGGATTCATCCATACTTGTGGGATATTCTCCTTCCCTACAGGAAGTGGCAAAGAGAGCACCCACAGCAGAGCTGTCTATATAGCTCCTCCCTTAGCTCCGCCCCCTAGTCATTCTCTTTGCCTGCTTAACTGCTAGGAAGGGTAAATTGAGTGTGGTGACAAAAATGTTAGTTTTTATTTTCTCAAGCAAAAGTTTGTTATTTTAAATGGTACCGGTGTGTACTATTTACTCTCTGGCAGAAAAGGGATGAAGATTTCTGCAAGGAGGATGATGATCTTAGCATTTTGTAACTAAGATCCACTGCTGTTCTAACAAGGGCTGAAGAATACAGGAAAACTTCAGTTGGGGGAATAGTTTGCAGGCTAAACTGCATTAAGGTATGTTCAGTCTATTTTTTTCTAGACAGACTGTGTTATTTCTAGAAAAAGCTGGCAATATCCCCATGAGGGAAAGGTAAGCTGTATTCAGTAAAAGAGGAATCCAAGCTTGCATAAAGGGCTCATAGTTACTGGTGACACTAATAGAAAAAAAAAACGTTTTGGTTTAATTACAAATATAACGTTTTTTGAGGGACTTTAAGGGGTCTTTGTGGCTTGTTTAAGGGTTATTAACCCACATGGCTAGTTTAAGAAACACTCTGTGGTGTTTCTTTTAGGCCCCATAACATTGAGTGAGGTGGGAGGGGCCTATTTTCAGTTGCACAGTTTATTTACCTCAGAAGCATCCAGCTACTTCTCCAGAGATTCCTGCTGTATTTGAGAGCTGTAAAGAGGTTTTTTCCACACAAATAGTTCCTAAAGGGCAGGTAGACGCCACAGCAGAGCTGTGGCAAGATGCTGAACGTTATTTTACCGGTTTTGAAGTTTTTTCAATCCGGTTTTTACATTAAGGGGTTAATTGTTCATTTGCATAGTGGTGCAAAGTTACTAAGGCTTTATAATGCTACTGTAAAAATTTCAGTGTTCTGAAGTAGGGGTAAGGGATTTGTTATCTGAGGGAGAGATTTCTGATTCAGGAAAGACGCTCCCTCAGACAGATTCTGATATGACGGCCTTTAAATTTAAGCTTGAACACCTCCGCTTATTGCTCAAGGAGGTATTAGCTACTCTAGACGATTGTGACCCTATAGTGGTCCCAGATAAATTGTGTAAAATGGACAGATACTTAGAGGTTCCTGTTTACACTGATTTTTTTCCAGTCCCTAAGAGGATTGTGACTGTTGTTACTAAGGAGTGGGATAGACCAGGTATTCCGTTCGCTCCCCATCCTGTTTTTTAGAAAATGTTTCCCATATCTGACACCATACAGGACTCGTGGCAGACTGTTCCTAAGGTGGAGGGAGCTATTTCTACTCTTGCTAAGCGTACAACTATACATATCGAAGAAAGTTGTGCTTTCAAAGATCCTATGGATAAAAAATTAGAGGGTCCTCTAAAGAAAATTTTTGTTCATCAAGGTTTTCTTCTCCAACCTATTGCATGCATTGTTCCTGTAACTACTGCAGCTGCTTTCTGGTTTATGGCTCTAGAAGAGGCTCTCCAGGTGGAGACTCCATTAGAGGATATTATGGATAGAATTAAGGCCCTTAAGTTGGCTAATTTCTTCATTACAGATGCCGCTTTCCAAATGGCTAAATTAGGGGTAAAGAATTCAGGTTTTGCCATTTTAGCACGCAGGGCGTTATGGCTTAAGTCCTGGTCTGCTGATGTGTCATCAAAATCTAAGTTGTTGAACATCCCTTTCAAAGGAAAGACCCTATTCGGGCCTACACTGAAAGAAATTATTTCAGACATCACTGGAGGGAAAGGCCATGCCATCCCTCAGGATAAAACAAACAAGATGAGGACCAAACAAAATAATTTTCGTTCCTTTCGGAACTTCAAAGGTCCCACCTTCAGCTTCCCCTGCAGCAAAGCAAGAGGGGAATTCTGTCCAATCCAAGTCAGTCTGGAGACCTAACCAGACTTGGAATAAAGGTAAACAGGCCAAGAACCCTGCTGCTGTCTCTAAGACAGCATGAAGGGGTAGCCCCTGATCCGGGACTGGATCTAGTAGGGGGCAGACTCTCTCTCTTCGCTCAGGCTTGGGCAAGAGATGTTCATGATTCCTGGGCTTTAGAAATTGTGTCCCAAGGATATCTTCTGGACTTCAAAGACTCCCCCCCAAGGGGGAGATTTTACATTTCTCAATTGTCTGCAAACCAGACAAAGAGAGGCGTTCTTACGCTGTGTAGAAGACCTACATACCATGGGAATGATCCGCCCAGTTCCAAGAGCGGAACAAGGGCTAGGTTTTTACTCCAACCTGTTTGTGATTCCCAAAAAAGAGGGAACTTTCAGACCGATCTTGGATCTCAAAATTCTAAACAAATTCCTCAGAGTACCATCTTTCAAGACTATTCGGACTATTCTTCCTCTGATCCAGGAGGGTCAATATATGACTACCGTGGATTTAAAGGATGCGTATCTATACATCCCTATTCACAGAGATCATCATTAATTCCTCAGATTCGCCTTTCTGGACAGGCATTACCAGTTTGTGGCCCTTCCTTTCGGGTTGGCCATGGCTCCCAGAATTTTCACAAAGGTGCTAGGGTCCCTTTTGGCGGTTCTAAGACAGCGGGGTATAGCAGTGGCGCCTTATCTAGACGACATCTTAATTCAGGCATCGACTTTCCAGCTAGCCAAGTCTCACACGAACATCGTGTTGGCTTTTCTGAGATCTCACGGATGGAAGGTGAACATAAAAAAGAGTTCTCTCGTCCCTCTCACAAGAGTTTCCTTCCTAGGGACTCTGATAGACTCGGTAGAAATGAAAATATTTCTGACGAAGGTCAGAAAATCAAAACTTTTAATGACTTGCCGAGCTCTTCATTCCATTCCTTGGCCGTCAGTGGCTCAGTGTATGGAGGTAATCGGACTCATGGTAGCGGCAATAGACATAGTTCCTTATGCCCGCCTACACCTCAGACCACTGCAACTATGCATGCTCAAACAGTGGAATGGGGATTATGCAGATTTATCTCCTCAACTGCATCAGGACCAAGAGACCAGAGATTCTCTTCTCTGGTGGTTGTCTCAGGACCACCTGTCTCAGGAAATGTGTTTCTGCAGGCCAGAGTGGCTCATAGTAACAACAGATGCCAGCCTGCTAGGCTGGGGTGCAGTCTGGAAATCCCTGAAAGCACAGGGCTTATGGTCTCGGGAGGAATCTCTCCTCACGATAAACATTCTAGAACTGAGAGCGATATTCAATGCGCTTCAGGCAAGGCCTCAGCTAGCTGCAGCCAAATTCATCAGATTTCAGTCGGACAACATCACGACTGTAGCCTATATCAATCATCAAGGAGGAACACGGAGTTCTCTAGCGATGATGGAGGTAACCAAAATAATCCGATGGGCGGAGGATCACTCTTGCCATCTCTCAGCAATCCATATCCCAGGGGTAGAGAACTGGGAGGCGGATTTCCTAAGTCATCAGACTTTTCATCCGGGGCAGTGGGAGCTCCATCCGGAGGTATTTGCCCAGCTGACTCAGCTATGGGGAACACCAGAATTGGATCTGATGGCATCCCGACAGAACGCCAAACTTCCTTGTTACGGGTCCAGGTCCAGGGATCCCCAGGCGGTACTGATAGATGCTCTAGCAGTGCCCTGGTCCTTCAATTTGGCTTATGTATTCCCACTGTTTCCTCTCCTCCCACGTCTGGTTGCCAGAATCAAGCAGGAGAGAGCTTCAGTGATTCTGATAGTGCCTGCGTGGCCACGCAGGACTTGGTATGCAGACCTGGTGGACATGTCATCTGTTCCACCGTGGACTCTGCCAATGAAGCAGGACCTTCTAATCCAAGGTCCATTCAAGCATCCAAATCTAATTTCTCTGCGTCTGACTGCTTGGAGATTGAACGCCTGATTCTATCAAAGCGTGGTTTCTCTGAGTCGGTCATTGATACCCTGATTCAGGCTAGAAAGCCTGTCACCAGGAAAATTTATCATAAGATTTGGCGCAGATATCTTTGTTGGTGTGAATCCAAGGGTTACTCATGGAGTAAGATTAGGATTCCTAGAATGTTTTCCTTTCTCCAAGAAGGATTGGAGAAGGGATTATCAGCTAGTTCCTTAAAAGGACAAATATCTGCTTTGTCTATTCTTTTACACAAATGTCTGGCAGATGTCCCATACGTTCAAGCGTTTAGTCCGGCCTTGGTCAGGATCAAGCCTGTATTTAAACCTGTTGCTCCACCATGGAGCCTAAATTTGGTTCTTAATGTTCTTCAAGGGGTTCCGTTTGAACCTATGCATTCCATAGATATTAAGCTTCTATCTTGGAAAGTTTTGTTTTTAGTAGCTATCTCTTCGGCTCGAAGAGTTTCTGAGTTATCTGCTTTACAGTGTGACTCACCTTACCTAGTTTTCCATGCAGATAAGGTGGTTTTGCGTACCAAACCTGGGTTTCTTCCTAAGGTTGTTTCTAATAGGAATATCAATCAGGAGATTGTTGTTCCTTCTCTGTGTCCTAATCCTTCATCAAAGAAGGAACGTCTGTTGCACAATCTTAATGTGGTTCGTGCTTTAAAGTTCTACTTACAAGCAACTAAAGATTTCCGTCAAACATCTTCATTGTTTGATGTTTATTCTGGCAAACGGAGAGGTCAAAAGGCTACGGCTACCTCTCTTTCCTTTTGGCTGAAAAGCATCATCCATTTGGCTTATGAGACTGCTGGCCAGCAGCCTCCTGAAAGAATTACTGCTCATTCTACTAGAGCAGTGGCTTCCACGTGGGCTTTTAAAAATCTTCGCTTCATACTTTTTCCAAATTTTACAAATTCGATACTTTTGCTTCTTCAGAGGCTATTTTTGGGAGAAAGGTTTTACAAGCAGTGGTGCCTTCCATTTAGGGTACCTGTCTTGTCCCTCCCTTCATCCGTGTCTTAAAGCTTTGGTATTGGTATCCCACAAGTATGGATGAATCCGTGGACTCGATACATCTTACAAGAGAAAACAGAATTCATGCTTACCTGATAAATTTCTTTCTCTTGTGATGTATCGAGTCCACGGCCCGCCCTGTCTGTTTAAGACAGGTAGTATATTTTTAATTAAAAAACTTCAGTCACCACTGCACCCTATAGTTTCTCCTTTTTCTTCCTAGCCTTCGGTCGAATGACTGGGGGGCGGAGCTAAGGGAGGAGCTATATAAACAGCTCTGCTGTGGGTGCTCTCTTTGCCACTTCCTGTAGGGAAGGAGAATATCCCACAAGTATGGATGAAGCCGTGGACTCGATACATCACAAGAGAAAGAAATTTATCAGGTAAGCATAAATTCTGTTTTTTCCTAATTGTCCTCTCATAGTTCAAATGAGTAAAGGACAGAATCACAATTTATCTGAAAAATATTACAAAATCATTTTTTACACTGAACAACTAGATCAGCTCAACTTGGAAGGCTGAATGGGCAAGAACCAAGTAAAACCCACCAGCAGCTTTAAAGGAGCCCAATAACCCACTTGCTGCTTTATTTTTGTTGGTGGACAAAATTTCTGCTTTTGAAAACGTGAAACCTGCACATTTTAGCTTGTTGGTTAATGCTTTTTGATGCATGCAGATGATTCAGTAAGAGTCCCAAAATTAGGCTATGCCTTTTCATCCCCCTCTTCACTCGTTTGGGAGAGAAGGATTGTAAGTTAGGTTCGCTGACAACATTTAAATGAGCAAATCCCGTTCCTGTTTTCCTTTGCATTACAAAATGCTATGTATTGATCTGTTATGATAGGACTCTTTGCTACTGGTTTATTTTGGGTTGTTCTATGTATCTCGCCAAATAACAGAATAATCCCTGGACCCTTTACTACTAGGCATGTGCATTTGGCAGTTTCGTTAGCTGCCGACCGTTAGTGGCATTTGGATCTTTTTGGAGCCAGATTTCTTCTACATGCAGCCTATTGGTAGTTTTATATATTTTTTATACTTTTGGTATACAAAGTACCATCAGAAAGATAGTACAGTACTGTAATCAGAAAGGTAATAGTTGTTTTAAATAAATATAGACTATTATTTGCATTTTAAAACACAAAAAAAACTAATCAAAGACACAGGCAGAGAAGATTGTGACTAAAGGGTGGGGAAAATTGCAATTTTTAATAATTTTATTTAACCCCTTAGTGACCAAACCATTTTTCAATGTTCTTAACGTTAAGGACCAGGGCTGTTTTTACATTTCTGCTGTTTGTGTTTAGCTGTAATTTTCCTCTTACTCATTTACTGTACCCATACATATTATATACAGTTTTTCTCATCATTAAATTTACTTTCTAAAGATACCATTATTTTCATCATATCTTATCATTTACTATAAAAAAAATGATAAAATATGATGAATTGTTTTTTAAAAAAAAACACTTTTTCTAACTTTTACCTCCAAAATCTGTTACACATCTACAACCACCTAACATACCCATGCTAAATAGTTTCTAAATTGTGTCCAGGGTTTGGAAATACCCAATGTTTACATGTTCTTTGCTTTTTTTGCAACTTATAGGGCAATAAGTACAAGTAGCACTTTGCTATTTCCAAACCATTTTTTGTCAAAATTAGCCGTAGTTACATTGTAACACTGATATCTGATATCTTTTAGTAGACAACCCAAAGTATTGATCTAGGCCCATTTTAGTATATTTCATGCCACTATTTCACCGCCAAATGCAATCAAATAAAAAAAAAATGGTTAACTTTTTCACTAACTTTAGGTTTCTCACTGAAATTATTTACTAACAGCTTGTGCAATTATGGCACAAATGGTTGTAAATGCTTCTCTGGGATCCCCTTTGTTCAGAAATAGCAGACATATATGGCTTTGGTGTTGCTTTTTGGTAATTAGAAGGCTGCTAAATGCCGCTGCGCACCACACTTGTATTATGCCCAGCAGTGAAGGGGTTAATTAGGTAGCTTTTGGGATTAATTTTAGCTTTAGTGTAGAAAGCCTCTCACCTGACACATCCCACCCCCTACTCCCTGCCTGACCCCTCTCAAACAGCTCTTTTCTCAAACAGCTCTCTTCTGTCCCCACCTCACAATTGTCACTGCCATCTTAAAGGGACAGTAAAGTCAAAACTAAACTTTCATGATTCAGATAGGGTATGCAATTTTAAACAACTTTCCAATTTACTTTTATCATCATTTGCTTTGTTCCCTTGGTGGTATTTATGAAAAGCTAAACCCAGCTAGGCTCAAACTGATTTCTAAACAGTTGAAAACCGCCTCCTAGCTCAGAGCATTTTGAAAGTTTTTCACAGTTAGACTGTGCTAGTTCACATGTGTCATATAGATAACATTGTGCTCACTCCCGTGAAGTTATTTAGGAGTCTTCACTGATTGACTACACTGCATGTCTGTCAAAGGCACCTAGATAAGGAGGCTGTCTGCAGAAGCTTAGATACAAGGTAATCACAGAGGTAAAAATCATATTAATATAACTATGTTGGTTATGCAAAAACGGGGAATGGGTAATAAAGGGATTATCTATCTTTTGAAATATGAAACATTTTGGTGTAGACTGTCCCTTTAAGTAATGGCAGTACTAAAATAAAAGGCTTTTATATATATATATATATATATATATATATATATTTTTTATTTTTTTTAAATATTTATAAATATTCTGCAGTGCTGGATCCCCCTTTAGCCTCCAACCTCCCTGATCCTCCCCAAACAGCTCTCTAATCCTCCCCCTTCTACCTATTTGTCGCCATCTTGGGTACTGGCAGCTGTCTGCCCGTGCCCAGTTTGCTAAAAAAATTGCTTTTTTTATTTTAAAAAACAAACAAACATTTTTCTGTAGTGTAGCTGCCCCCTCAATACCCTACCCCCTCCCAGATCCCTTTCACAATACTTATATACCCCCCTCTCCCTCCTTCCCTTTCACTAAATATGTATCATAGTGTAGCGGTCCCATACTCGTTCCCGTCCCTCCCGCCCCCTCGCGTGGGCTCCCAGACCGATCATTCCCACTAACAGGAAGGAACTCTA
The DNA here is from genome assembly GCF_027579735.1 of Bombina bombina. Taxonomy (NCBI): domain Eukaryota; kingdom Metazoa; phylum Chordata; class Amphibia; order Anura; family Bombinatoridae; genus Bombina; species Bombina bombina. The sequence continues at coordinate 1,088,077,546 of NC_069502.1, forward strand.
CCAGCGATGGGCCGCCCACCTGCCTCCCTGCTATCCCTCCCATGCCACCAACGATCGGGACCATCGCTGGCTGATGCAGAGAGGGCCACAGAGTGGCTCTCTTTGCATCAATTGTTAAAAAAGGGTATTACACAATGCCTGCAATACCCTGAAAGCATCTGGAAGCAATCACAATCACTTCCAGCGCTTGAAACCTCTGAGGACGTAGCAGACACGTCCTTGTTCGTTAAGGACCGTTATTTGTTGGATGTACCTGGTATGTCCTGGGTCATAAAGGGGTTAAAAAAATTTTTTTTTTTAAAAAAAGGGATACTAAACCCAAATATTTTTTCTTTCATGATTCAGATAGAGCATGCAATTTTGAGAAACTTTCTTATTAACTCCTACTATCAAATTTTCATCGTTCTCTTGCTATCTTTATTTAAAAAGCAGGATTTTAAAGCTTAGGAACCAGCCCATTTTAGGTTCAGAACCCTGGATAGCGCTTGCTTATTCGTGGCTACAGTTAGCAAACCAATAAGCAAGCATATCCCAGGTTCTCAACCAAAAATGGGCCGGCTCGTAAGCTTTACATTACTGCTTTTTTAATAAATATAGCAAAAGAAAAAGGAATAATTGATAACTGGCGTAAATTAGAAAGTTGCTTAACATTGCATGCTCCATCTGAATAATGAAAAGAAAAGAAAAAAAAATGGGTTTAGTATCCCTTTAATGAAAAAGTTTGGAATAATTCTGGATTTTGGAATTCCGGATTTATCGATTTCTACCTGCAGGTGATTTTTTATGGTGATACATTCAGGCAGCAGTTACTGAAATATAAAGGGTTAAAGTCGGCTTACCTGGTCATATTTCAAGCATGCACAGTAGTAGCAAACAGCCGAAAAAATAAATTGAGACATGTACGTTAGTGATTTGACAGCAGAGGTCTATATGGTGATGTAGCGTAGAGGTCATATGTACTTGTGCATAAATATGTGTGCACAAAAAATGTCTCATAGTTTTAGGGTCAAAACAATCATTGTGTGATGTAATACTCATATAGTATTCAACAACTACCTGGATGCACTAACTATTAATATGCAAAATTAAAAGGACATGAAACCCAATTTTGTTTTCCTTTAAAGGGACAGTCAACACCAGAATTTGTGTTGTTTAAAAAGAAAGATAATCACTTTGTTACCCATTCCTGAGTTTTGCATAACCAACACAGTTATAATAATACACGTTTTACGTCTGTAATTACCTTGTATCTAAGCCTATGCAGACTGCCGCCTTATTTCAGTTCTTTTGACAGACTTGAATTTTAGCCAATCAGTGCTCACTCCTAGGTCACTTTGCGTGCATGAGTTCAATGTTATCTATATAGTGGTGAAAATGCATTCAGATTAGCGGCAATCTTCAAGGTCTAAGAAATTAGCAAATGAACCTCCTAGGTTTAGCTTTCAACTAAGAATACCAAGAGAACAAAGCAAAATTGGTGATAAAAGTAAATTGGGCATTTGTTTAAAATGACATGCCCTATTTAAATCATAAAAGTTTTTTTTTGGACTTGACTGTCCCTTTAAGATTCAGATAGAGCATACCATTTTATACAGCTTCCAATTTACTTTGATGATCTAATTTGCTTAATTCTCTTGGTATACTTTGTTGAGCTGGGAGTTAGCAGCAGATTGGTAGCTGCACATATATGCTGCTTGCCATTGGCTTGCCAATGCATTCAGCTAGCTCTCAGTAGAGCACTGCTGTTCCTTCGACAAAGGATGTCAAGAGAATGAAAAAAAATGATAATAGAAGCAAATTGGAAAGTTGTTTAAAAATGTATGTTCTAGCTGAATCATGAAGTCAAAAGAAGTACACTCATAAATTGACTGCATTGGTCTCAAATCCTATGAATGTATCTCTTTTGGATGAATTATATACATATATACAAATATACAGTAGATACAAAATGTGTGTGTGTGTGCTTAAAAGGTTCTACATTCTGTGTAATTGTTGCATGATTTTGATAACATCGCACCATTATTATTATTATTGTTATTGGTGCCATGTCAGCGAAAGCATGTAATGATCACATAGAATGTGGAACATAAACTATAAAAAATACTAATAAGTTAATTAAACCAATTAATTTCAATACCATAAATCTGCCCTGTTGAATCTTAGCACACACAAAAAAACATTTTATATTATGTGCCTTTTTTCTGTATTAAATGGAAAGTAATTTAAAATGTATAGCTTTCTGATATTTTCAACATTCATCAATTGTCACAATGGCAGGGAAAGGATTGAAATCTCTATTTGGTATTTATCCTAGGTTGTGATAGCTTCGTTACCTGACTCCAAATGCCAAGATATGGGGAAATCTCATCATACAGAGACCAGCTTCATGATGGGCAGTTAATAGATATATCAAACCTTAGGATATATGCTAAGCTGAGGAGATGATTGGTTGGTTGATATACTGATTGATTAGCATAGGGAGAATGGGTTTCTTCTTGACAACCTAAGATTATGTTTCAGCTAAGCTCAAATTGCTTACTCCTCTTCTATTGGCTTTAAAATTACAGCCCTGTCATCTAGAATCTCTCTTCAATGAATTTCTACCATATATAAAATTAAAGGAAAAAAAAGAAAGCCAATGCCTTGGATAAGAGTTAATGGGGTAGATACATTCACACCACTAATGGGACTATATGCAAAGTGTTAATAAAATGTCTAATCACTGAAAAAGATAGCTAGATAATAGATAGATTAAGGGATAGATGGATATACTACCATTGAGACCAATATGTATTTTGGTTGAATAAATAAATTATTTGTTACACAAAGTAGTGTTTAGTGCTAGCTCTTTTATAAAATATGTTATTTTTTATTGTATATGTACTAAAATAGAGAACATGGTCCAAATACATATACATATGTCTAAATATATCAAATATGTCATGTAAAATCTGTAACTGTATATACAAAGCTATAAAAAGGAATCCACATTGTTGCTAACAATATAAATAAATGTACATATGCAGAATAATTTGTGACTTAATAGGATTTGAAAGTAACGCATTGACTTTAATATTATTAATCCACCATGCTGTGATATTGTGTTGTGCTAAAATATTTAAAAAAAATATTTGTAGTAGTAGTAGCACAAACACAAATGGCCCCTTTTTTATTTTATCTTTTTATTTGCCATGACCAACAATTCAGCCAATGAGAAACTGTTTTGTCAGAGTCCTAGGTCATTTACAGACTGGTGACACATAGCACATGCACTTTAGCTTTTAAGTAATTTCCTTAGCAACAAACAGGTTGTATAAACCTTAAACATGTGCATGAGATATACCAATTAAGTTGATTAACTTCTCGTCCTGACCTCCAACTGAAATACATTTTCTAAAAACGTCAAGACTTTGCTATAAAGTTAATACGGACCCTTACTGTTTTGTGTATCTGTTGGAGCTCAAACACACACTTAACACTCTGCAGTATGGATATTATGGTAATACTGTACTTTTATATCTGTTTTTTTATTTTATGAAAATTTTAATACATTAAACATGATAAAAAGTGGAGTAAACCTCAGCTGGAAATATTTCTCTTTTTCAATGGCTTTTGCAAGTTTCTAGATCGTTACAAAATAATACACAAGGCACCAGTTAAATTAGCAATCAAACATAAAGAGAGCCTATGTTTGTCAGCTGAAATTCAGTGCTTTAAAGCAAATTCTTCCCTTCTGCTTCAGCAGGCAAGGATTTGGTTGTCATTTAAGTCTGGTTAAGTGGTTCATTGAGAATGTTAAAATCTGCATTAATAAACAGAACTGGCCTTCTCTGATTTTCCCTATTCCTATCAGCAATGAGCGGTAGGAGATCAGCTGCAACTCAAATCCCCAGATGAGCAATCCAAATACAACTGAGTGAGCAGACTTAAAACAGGGCCACTTATTGGTGCCTGTTATGCAAACAAAGCATCCAACTCTTCGAAACAGATGTCAACTGAAGCATATGCTTACTGTAAACTGGAATTTGATTCTTTTTTATGAAAACAGACTTAAATAGGCCTTCAGAGACTAGGCTGCCTCTTGCTGTATGCTACTGCCTAACTTGATTCAGCCTTAAGCACTGAAAAGATGAATAGAGTGATATCCAAGGGCAAAAGAATTAAAGTACAAAAATAAATTGGCAATAAATGATAAAACGTTGGAGCAGTTCCCAGAAGCAATTTCACAATTTTTTTTCTTTTTCTAAAAACACAAGACAGGAAGTTAAAAGCTTTGTACAGGTCACCTATGGCATATCGAGTTATCATTTTATACCACTCAGGGTAAAAAAAAGGAGACTTTATGTTCGGGTGGCAAGATTAATACTATGCATTTCTTTTACCTCTTCTCACATCTAGATGCCTTTTAAATGTCACTTATTTTACATGAGGCAGTTGGTGGAGACATGAGTCAACAGCAATCAGAACTATTATCCCCTGCAGCGAAGCCTGGTCCTAATGCATTATGACACCTTAGCCGGCTAGCCACCGATTTACCTTTCTGCTTCTCAGGGAATTAAGTGGCATCATGTGAAAATGGTTGTGATATGAACAGCATGGGCATAACTGGTATTAAATTTACCTCTCGGCCTAAGTGAATTCTCCACACATGTGACTAATCTAAATGAAAAGCTGTGGACACTGCCAGATCAGGGCAGCACTTTGTCACCCCTGGGACTGTGGCAATTTTGTTTTATCTCTTTGTACAAGCTGGCAGAATTTTTAAAGTAAAAGGGATAATCCTGTACTGGTGTCTTTATGAAATAACATCCTTACATGAAGAGGCTTTTAACTGTCTGTCGCTGTGCTTCTCAGAGAAAAAGAAAAAAGTGTGACAATCACATTTATCCGGGAACCCTCCCATGAAAAGAGGAAATAATAGCCATAACAAAGATAAGTATTACTGACCTTACATGAGCCATTATCCCCTAAACACTTTAAAACTCAGTTTTACATACACGGTAGGTGAAATTAGAGATCTATCACATGCATTCTGACTTTACAAAAAATGTCATCTGAAGTTGGAAGGCACTTAGCAGATGTCTCAGACTGATCAAGGTTAACCCGTTTAAAATAAATGAAAAAACAAATGACACAAAAAGAGGTCGCCAAAATCTTATACTTTTAATTTTTAAGCTTTATGGTAGACAACAGTGATACACAAAATATAACGTTATGATAACATTAAAAGAATTGTAGGAAAAAGAACAATCAAAACCAAGTCCTTCAAAAATCTCAGAAGTGCTTGACATTCATAGGAAAATACGCTTTACTAACCACTTAGCTGAGATCAGTAGGTGCCAAAGGAAGTGCAGACAGAGCAATTATCATCTTGCACAGTCAGACTGATGTTTATTCACAGGCAAAAGTGGTTAGCATTCTGCTATGAGCCAACTGTGCATGTTGCTGATAATATACAGTAGACTCTGCAACATTGAGGAAAATAATGTTCTCAGTATAGAATTAATTTCCTATTTGTCAGAACTATGGGAAGTTTTGGTAGGACTTCTTAGCATTAATAACATCCTGTTTTAACACCAGATGTAAATGCTGATGCAATAGACTTTATTTTAAAGTTAGAAAACACATACGTTTAATTGAATGAATAATGAGACTAGAGGACATAGGTCTCCATTTAAAAAGGAATACATAAATCTACTATATATTATGCTATTTAAAGGACAAGTAAAAAATATATTTTTACTTATCTTTAACTTTGAGCGGACAAGTAACTTCTTCCTTTTAACCCCCTTCCATAGACACAGAATATCCAATATCTCAAACCAGAAACAGGCCTTTTGCCTTATATTTTGCATTGTCATGTTTAAAAAAAAACCCACTCCTATTGAAAAAAAAAAACCTTTATGTGTTGAAATTGAAATTTGCTCTAATACTGAATTGATCAATTTCAAGCAGTTCTCAGCCTGTGTGCGAAGGTGACTGCCGGTTTTCTTGAATTATCAACATGCATACACTACCAAAGCAAAAGATTACCATTTGGCGCTTCAGAGGTTGCACACCCCATATGAAGATACAGGAGACTTGCATCTCTTTTTACCAATTAGCGTGTTTAGAGGCAAAGACATTACAACAGTAGTCTAACACCAGTTGCAGACGAGTATTAGCTTATTTAAACCATAGGATGCTGCTAACAGTAAAATACATTTTATAGCTTTACAGAGGATTGAAAAGTCAAAGGGTGCAAACTGTGAGACTATGCAATACTTTTTGTATTCTGCTGTTAAAGTGCATAATATTTGGCTTATATATATCAGTTCTAGATTAAAATTTGATATTTTTTTTAAAAAAAAATGTATTGTATATTTCCAAATAATTTTGTAGGCCATTATAGTGATAAAATTACACTCTAATTACAGCATGTAATTTTCATAACTGGTAATGCTGCAACACTATGGGCTAGATTACAAGTGGTGTGCTATCATTAGTGCAACAACAAGTGGAGAGTAAACACGACTGCTCAAGCAACAAACGTTTTGCTTGTCAAGTCAGTGCAACTGAAGACCGCATGTAAAGGGTTAAATACATTAAAATAAACTCTTACACTCATATATTCACTATCCGATAAAAAAATATTCATATAAGTATTATTTTTATATATATATATATATATATATATATATATATATAAAAGGGTTCAAAGGTATATGGTATAGCAGAAGGTGTTTGAATGGAAAGGCCTATAATGGATATATATGTGGCTAAATATGTGTATGTGGGTTTATATATATATGTGTATTTATGTACATATGTCACATTTTCTATGTTCTTTACATACAGGAAGAGTTTAATTGTATTTTAAAATAGATAATCCTATATATATATATATATATATATATATATATATATATATATATATATATATATATATATATATACTTATACCTGTATCTATATATATATTTTACATTAACATCATCAGATCGGGTTTCCTGCTTTACGTAAAATGCAGTGTCGGGTTATTGTACATGAAGAATTAGCTATCTTTAGGCGTGTTATGTAAATATTAAATATAAAATATTTTTCAATATTTTTCAATATTTTATATTTAATAAAAACATAAAGCACCTTAAAGGGGCACTGAACCCAATTTTTTTCTTTTGTGATTCAGATAGAGCATGCAATTTTAAGCAACTTTCTAATGTAATCCTATTATCAATTTTGCTTCGTTCTCTTGCTATCTTTATTTGAAAAAGAAGGCATCTAAGCTTTTTTTTTTTTTTTTTTTTTTTTTTTTTTTTGGTTCAGTACTCTGGACAGCACTTTTTTATTGGTGGATGGATTTATCCACCAATCAGCAAGGACAACCCAGGTTGTTCACCAAAAGATGGGCCGGCATCTAAACTTACATTCTTGCATTTCAAATAAAGATACCAAGAGAATAAAGAAAATTTGATAATAGGAGTAAATTAGAAAGTTGCTTAAAATGTCATGCTCTATCTGAATCACAAAAGAAAAAATTTGTGTTCAGTGTCCCTTTAAAGGGACACTTAACCCAAAATTTTTCTTTCATGATTTAGATAGAGCATGCAATTTTAAGCAACTTGCTAATTTACTCCTATTATCAATTGTTCATCATTCTCTTGCTATACTTTATTTGAAAAGCAAGAATGTAAGTTTAGAAGCCGGACAATTTTTGGTTCACAACCTGGGTTGTCCTTGCTGATTGACAGCACCAATAAACAAGTGCTGTCCAGGGTCCTCAACCAAAAATTGGTTGGCTCCTTAGCGTAATTGCCTTCTTTTTCAAATAAAGATAGGAAGAGAACGAAGAAAAATGGATAATAGGAGTAAATTAGAAAGTTGCTTAAAATTGCATGCTCTATCTGAATCATGAAATAAAAAAAATTGGGTTTAGTGTCCCTTTAATTTGTGCTTCACTCGTAATCTGGCCCTAAGAATTAAAATGGTGAATTACAAGGATAGAGCACTGTGTTAAAGAAAAGTCTTTGAAATACCATCTTGATAAATAAGGTTTTTATCTTTTCAGATTAATTGCTTTCCAGTACAAATTGTTTCAAACCAAATTTTTCATTTCGGATATTCAAGGAAATTTGTTTCCCTGAATATTCGGCAGCTGCACTATCCATTTCTGTTTAATGTAAAATGAAAGAAAATCAAATTTGTGTTAAGCATTTAAATTAGTTTTCGTTAAACAAATGTAAATGTTTTGAAGTGAAAGGTTCACCTGTAGCTACAAATACTTACCTTAACGCACTCTGGAGAGAGCACTTACCTGATCCTCAGGACTTGCAATAACTTTAGTGCATGTCCTAGGAGCCAAGCACACAATGGCCTAGATTACGAGTTGTGCGTTAGCCTTAAAAAGCAAGGTTAAGAGGTCCTAACGCTGCTTTTTAACGCCCGCTGGTATTACGAGTCTCGCAGGTACAGGTGTACTGCTCACTTTTTTGGCCAGACTCGGAAATACCACAAATCCACTTACGTCAATTGCGTATAATATATTTTCAATGGGACTTGCATAGTGCCGGTATTACGAGTCTGACCAAAAGTGAGCGGTACACCCTCTCCTGTCAACACTGGTACCGCATTTTAAAGTTAGTAGTTAAGAGTTTTACACTACAAAGCTGTAGCATAAAACTCATAACTAAAGTGTTAAAAAGTACACTAACACCCATAAACTACCTATTAACCCCTAAACCGAGGCCCCCCCCCCACATCGCAAACACTAAAATAAAATTTTTAACCCCTAATCTGCTGAACCGGACATCCCCACCACTATAATAAACATATTAACCCCTAAACCGCTGCACTCCCGTATCGCAAACACTAGTTAAATATTATTAACCCCTAATCTAATCTAATCATCCCTAACATCGCCGCCACCTACCTACATTTATTAACCCCTAATCTGCTGCCTCAATGTCGCCGCCACTATAATAAAGTTATTAACCCCTAAACCTAAGTCTAACCCTAACCCTAATACCCCCCTAACTTAAATATAATTAAAATAAATCTAAATAAAATTACTACAATTAACTAAATAATTCCTATTTAAAACTAAATACTTACCTATAAAATAAACCCTAAGCTAGCTACAATATAACTAATAGTTACATTGTAGCTATCTTAGGGTTTATTTTTATTTTACAGGCAACTTTGTATTTATTTTAACTAGGTACAATAGTTATTAAATAGTTATTAACTATTTAATAACTACCTAGTTAAAATAAAGACAAATTTACCTGTAAAATAAAACCTAACCTAAGTTACACTAACACCTAACACTACACTATAATTAAATTAATTACCTAAATTAAATACAATTAATTACAATTAAATAAAATTATCTAAAGTACGAGAAAAAACAAACACTAAATTACAGAAAATAATAAAGAAATTACAAGATTTTTAAACTAATTACACCTACTCTAATCCCCCTAACAAAATAAAAAAGTCCCCCAAAATAAAAAAGCACTACCCTACACTAAATTACAAATAACCCTTAAAAGGGCCTTTTGCGGGGCATTGCCCCAAAGTAATCAGCTCTTTTACCTGTAAAAAAAGAGTACAAATACCCCCCCAACATTAAAACCCACCACCCACACAACCAACCCTACTCTAAAACCCACCCAATACCCCCTTAAAAAACCTAACACTAACCCCTTGAAGATCACCCTACCAGAAAGTGGTCCGCCAGATGGGCAGAAGTCTTCATCCAACCGGGCAGAAGTGATCCTCCAGACCGGCAGAAGTCTTCATCCAGACGGGGCATCTTCTATCTTCATCCATTCGGTGCGGAGCGGGTCCATCTTCATGACATCCGACGCAGAGCATCCTCTTCTGTTCACGGCTGATGACTGAATGAAGGTTCCTTTAAATGACGTCATCCAAGATGGCGTCCCTTCATTTCGGATTGGCTGATAGAATTCTATCAGACAATCGGAATTAAGGTAGAAAAAAATCCTATTGGCTGATGCAATCAGCCAATAGGATTGAACTTCAATCCTATTGGCTGATCCAATTAGCCAATAGGATTGAGCTGGCATTCTATTGGCTGTTCCAATCTGCCAATAGAATGCCAGTTCAATCCTATTGGCTGATTGCATCAGCCAATAGGATTTTTTCTACCTTAATTCCGATTGGCTGATAGAATTCTATCAGCCAATCGGAATTAAAGGGACGCCATATTGGATGATATAATTTAAAGGAACCTTCATTCAGTCATCGGCCGTGGACAGAAGAGGATGCTCTGCATCGGATGTCTTGAAGATGGACCCGCTCCGTGCCGGATGGATGAAGAAAGAAGTCTTCTGCCCGTCTGGAGGATCACTTCTGCCCGGTTGGATGAAGACTTCTGCCCCATCTGGAGGACCACTTCTGCCCAGTTGGGTGAAGACTTCTCACGGGTAGGGTGATCTTCAAGGGGTTAGTTTAGTTTTTTTAAGGGGGGATTGGGTGGGTTTTAGAGTAGGGCTGGTTGTGTGGGTGGTTGGGTTTTAATGTTGGGGGGGGTATTTGTACTTTTTTTTTTTACAGGTAAAAGAGCTGATTACTTCGGGGCATTGCCCTGCAAAAGGCCCTTTTAAGGGCTATTTGTAATTTAGTGTAGGGTAGGACTTTTTTTTATTTCGGGGTGCTTTTTTATTTTTTTAGGGGGATTAAAGTAGGTGTAATTAGTTTAAAAATCTTGTAATTTCTTTATTATTTTCTGTAATTTAGTGGGGGTTTTTTTACATACTTTAGATAATTTTATTTAATTGTAATTAATTGTATTTAATTTAGGTAATTAATTTAATTATAGTGTAGTGTTAGGTGTAATTGTAACTTAGGTTAGGTTTTATTTTACAGGTAAATTTGTCTTTATTTTAACTAGGTAGTTATTAAATAGTTAATAACTATTTTATAACTATTGTACCTAGTTAAAATAAATACAATGTTGCCTGTAAATAAAAATAAACCCTAAGCTAGCTACAATATAACTAATATTTACATTGTAGCTAGCTTAGGGTTTATTTTATAGGTTTATTTAGTTAATTGTAGTAATTTTATTTAGATTTATTTTAATTATATTTAAGTTAAGGGGTGTTAGGGTTAGGGTTAGACTTAGGTTTAGGGGTTAATAACTTTATTATAGTGGCGGCGACATTGGGGACGGCAGATTAGGGGTTAATAAATTTAAGTAGGTTGCGGCGACATAGGGGGAGGCAGATTAGGGGTTAATAAACAAAATGTAGGTGTCGGCGATGTTGGGGGCGGCAGATTAGGGGTTCATAAGTATAATGTAGGGTGACGGCGGTGTTCGGGAGCGACAGATTAGGGGTTAATAATATAATGCAGGTGTCGGCAATGTCAGGGCGGCAGATTACGGGTTAATAAGTGTAAGATTAGGGGTGTTTAGACTCGTTGTTCATGTTAGGGTGTTATTTGTAGACATAAAATGTGTTTCCCCATAGGAATCAATGGGGCTGCGTTAGGAGCTTTACGCTGCTTTTTTGCAGGTGTTAGGTTTTTTTTCAGCCGGCTCTCCCCCATTGATTCCTATGGGGAAATCGTGCACAAGCACGTTTTACCAGCTCACCGCTAACGTAAGCAGCACTGGTATTGAGGTGAGATGTGGAGCTAAATTTTGCTCTACGCTCACTTTTTTTGCGGCTAACGCCGGGTTTTTAAAAACCCGTAATACCAGCGCTGTCTGTAAGTGAGCGGTGAGCATAAACTGCTTGTTAGCACCGCACAGCCTCTAACGCAAAACTCGTAATCTAGGTGTAAGTTTGCACTGGCAAGAAGTGGATTGGGTTAGTGTGCTCTCCATCGCGTTAAGGTAAATATTTAACCCTTAAAACATTTAAAGGAAATTAATGAATACTGATAAATTCAGTATTTTTAATTTTCTTTTATTTTCGTTGGTGCATTCATTCAGATTTCCGTTTACATTTCAGAAAAAAAAAAATCCCATTTTCATGACAAATGCACATTCGTCCATAAATGAATGCAAATCTCTGCTGTACACATGTAATGCTCTGAACTTTAAAATTCGGTTTTATAACTTTGCCTTTAAAGGGCCATTACAGTGATAAAATTACATCTTCAAATTTGTTAGTGTAATTTTATTACTAGCAACACTGTAATGCTTTGTGTTTAACCCCCACAAATGAGTTAAACACATAGTTAAGTACTGTTAGGGTGCTGCAGAGAATTGTTGCTCCTGAGCGGAAACTGCTGCTTATACAATCAGCAGCGCTATTTTACATATTTTACATGTTTTCATCTACTTAACGACAAAGGGAATAAACTTATATATATGTCTACATATGTATTTATGTATATATATATGTCTGTAAATACATATATACACATATATATACATAAATACACATGTACACAAATATATACATATTTTTACATATATTTTACCCTTTATAACTTTTGTGTGAAATATTTTATTATAATTTTTATTAGATAGTGTTATTATGAGTGTACTTTGTAATGTATTTTTGATGTGTTTAGTGCAACTTTTCAGTTTTGCGAAACAGTTAACCAGAGCTCTGTAGTCGCAGTAATGATTCTAGCGTAAATCGTGATTGTGCCCATGTAATACAAGCAGTAAGCCCGATGAGCGCAAACCCTTGCGATATACCCCTTATCGCTCGGGCGCAAACGTTTGCGCTCCACTCGTAATCTACCCTTAGTGTGACATTTAAAATTGAAATGCATTCCAAACTGAATACTCTGTGAAAACCAGTTGTTTGCGTATCTAGTGTCTTCAATCCATTGGCAATTTTAGGACTTTTCTAATTCAACAGCCTTGATCATGTGAAAACATTGCATATCTTTGCCTTTCATGTTTATTGATTTATTTATTTTCATGTTCATGTTTAGTTCCAACAATAATTAAAGCACAATTGCTATCTTAGTTGAAAGAAACACTTTTGTTTGTATGTTGTTTTGTTCTTCAGATAATATCATCATACCTAATAAGCAATTGTTTAAACATATGATTGCCACCATTTACCACTGGCTGGCTCAGATTGACAGAAAGGAGTGACAGTAGATCAGTCTCATATGGGATGGAATGGCCAGTGAGAATAAGAATGTGTTCAGTCCAGACTTTGGTAGAAGCTTAGAGTCAGAGAAAGAGTGGCTCCATCTTGTGATAGGCACTAAGTCTATATGTGGTGTTGTGTTTAGAGAGGGGTGGATAGCTGTCAGATGGAGATCAAGCCAGTAGACGAAATCCAGACAGACATTTAGTGGTAATGATAATGTTGGTGGTCAGTATACAATTTCAAAACTCTAGGTGGTTCTAAGTCATCCAGGAGGCTGGTCTATTTTTTCGATTTCAGGGGAAAATCCTGATGACCTTCGTGCACGGCCGAAATTCATTTACTTCCCCTCTACCTATGAGGAATTGTGTATTGTGAAAAGGGATAGGACACATAGATTGCACCCATGTGGAGCTCAGAACATTTCTAGAGCAAAAATACCTGGAATCACTCAGCTCATATATCCCGTGTCACCCTTTGCTCTTTGACATGTTTGAAGCAGGTAAATTCCATAAAGGATGCTTGTGAGGTAAATGCTATGATTATTATTTACGTTTCACATGTCTTAACATTTATTAGTGTGTATGCTGTTACAGCAATATTAGCATGTTGGCCATTTAATAGCATGAAACATATGTGAACAAAAATAACATCCACTAAATAACTATACATGGCTAGTTTAAACAACATCACCTGTATTCCTCATGGGGTGCATAGATAGATAGATAGATAGATAGATAGATAGATAGATAGATAGATAGATATATGTGAGTGTGTGTGTGAATTTCATATGCAATTACAACTGATGTAGATTTCCAGACACAAACATCTTGCACTCTGTATTTTTCTGTAGCCATGCTGTGAGATCTACTTTCTAAATATCTTGTGCATACCCTAGCATCATTGAGCCTATGTAGTATTTGCCACTTGCTTTAACCTGTGGTGAAAATCAAACCATAATATTAACTCATATAAAGTCGAATCTGTCACACCTTGGTTTCAATTAATTTGCAAAATCTAACCTTATCTTTAACCACTAGTTCTCTAGTCTAAATGTTGTTCTGAAAATTGTGTTAAGGCTAACATGCATGATGATTCAATATAATACCAGGAAATTGTGTTAAGAAATAATCATATAAGAGTCTATAGTTATAACCATATAGTGCTTCATTTAATTCACAAGGAATTTGTATTTCATTATATTAGGTTCTTCATTTCAATTATGTAAGAAACCATTTGCATAATGTTTTTGATTGTACAAAACATACAGATATCATAATAGCAGATGAAGACAACTCCCACTGTTCTACAAGTGGACAGTTACACACTGGACAAGCAAAAAAAAAAACCCATCAACACACAATGTTTTTCATAAATCAAAACCTAAAATGTAATTTATATATATTAAATCAGTATAACATTCAATGTAAGACCATCTATTTGCCTGAGCTGTTTATTAATTTAGATAATAAGACCTACAAAGTAATACAATATTCTATAATGCAGCATAAAATTAAAAATAAACGTGGGGTTTAGCATTTTATTTTTTATTACAACTTAATACGATTTTGGTATGTTTTATAGAGAATACTAAATACTTACTAATGAGGTTTTGTCAATATGACCTGCATGGTGGCTTTTCAAATTCTGTTAATCATAGATAAGGTGCTTGAAATTAACAGCTGCTATTTGGCTTTATAATATTGTTTCTCAAGAGAAACTTAATTCTAGATCATTATTTGAGATCTGTGGCTCTGGTGCTGTTCTAACATCTGAAATGCAGTGCGCACAATCCTGGCTTAAAATATTCACATCTCGCGGGAATGATTTCATTTCATGTCAGATCCACATATCACAAGTACTGTATCAATCCATTCTGTTAAAGAGAAAAATTTGCTGCCCGATACAGAATCTTTTGTGTGTACCATATTTACTGAATACAAATTAAGGGTTTATAAATTTCTTTTATTTATTTTTTACCACTTTAATTTCAAATTAAAAAAATAAATACTTGTACACAAAGAGATTTTATTTGGCGGCATTACATGACCAAGACCCTGATTATAAATCATTAATGCGTTTTGATAGCTTTTTCAATGGTGTTAAGCAAAAAAGCTGTTTAACACATGAATTGGATGCTCAGTCCATAATGGGTGTTGTTGTAACAAAACAAAATACTGAGAAATTTTCAAGAAATCACCACAAACAAAAACAAATAGATAGAACAAGGAATTCCATTTTAACAAATCAATTTAATACAATACAAATACATTTAAAATGAAATATGATTCTCAGAATCAGTATCCATCTATCTAGGGCTGTACATTTCTACCAATAACAGACTATTATCTAATAGTATAAGTTTAACATATTTTTTATATTGAAAACCTCCTACTCCCTGGCAAATTAAAGTGATAATTTCTAATATATATAATACAAGTTATTTTACTAATTCAACTCTTATGATAAAATTAAATGTCTTTGAAAAGTAAATGGGGAAAAAAAAAAGTTTACCCAAGCCGCCTTTTTTCCACAAAGAAATTCAAAGGGATTGGACTAGTTACCCTTGATTATGACCTTTAAAGGACCAGTAAATACATTAGATTTGGATAATCAGCAAATGCATGATAAAAAGACAATGCAACAGTGTTAATTTCGTTGACTATAACTAGACTAAAATTACTATAAAACAAAAGAAATTCTGATGACTAAAATACGACTAAAACTAAAATGGCATTTTAGTTAAAAGACTAAGGCCTAGATTTAGAGTTGGGCGGTAGCCGTGAAAACCAGTGTTAGAGGCTCCTAACACTGGTTTTTAACGCCCTCTGGTATTTGGAGTCAGTCATTAAAGGGTCTAACGCTCACTTTCCAGCCGCAACTTTTCCATACCGCAGATCCCCTTACGTCAATTGCGTATCCTATCTTTTCAATGGGATCTTTCTAACGCCGGTATTTAGAGTCGTGGCTGGAGTGAGATTTAGAACTCTAACGACAAAACTCCAGCCGCAGAAAAAAGTCAGTAGTTAAGAGCTTTTTTGGGCTAACCGCCGGTTCATAAAGCTCTTAACTACTGTGCTCTACAGTACACTAACACCCATAAACTACCTATGTACCCCTAAACCGAGGTCCCCCCACATCGCCGCCACTCGATTAAATTTTTTTAACCCCTAATCTGCCGACCGCCACCTACGTTATACTTATGTACCCCTAATCTGCTGCCCCTAACACCGCCGACCCCTATATTATATTTATTAACCCCTAACCTGCCCCCCACAACGTCGCCGCCAGCTACCTACAATAATTAACCCCTAATCTGCCGACCGCAAAGCGCCGCAAGCTAAGTTATCCCTATGTACCCCTAATCTGCTGCCCCTAACACCGCCGACCCCTATATTATATTTATTAACCCCTAATCTGCCCCCCACAACGTCGCCACCACCTACCTACACTTATTAACCCCTAATCTGCCGAGCGGACCGCACCGCTACTATAATAAAGTTATTAACCCCTAATCCGCCTCACTCCCGCCTCAATAACCCTATAAGAAATAGCATTAACCCCTAATCTGCCCTCCCTAACATCGCCGACACCTAACTTCAAACATTAACCCCTAATCTGCCGACCGGAGCTCACCGCTATTCTAATAAATTTTTTAACCCCTAAAGCTAAGTCTAACCCTAACACCCCCCTAAATTAAATATAATTTAAATCTAACGAAATAAATTAACTCTTATTATATAAATTATTACTATTTAAAGCTAAATACTTACCTGTAAAATAAACCCTAATATAGCTACAATATAAATAATAATTATATTGTAGCTATTTTAGAATTTATATTTATTTTACAGGTAACTTTGTATTTATTTTAACCAGGTACAATAGCTATTAAATAGTTAAGAACTATTTAATAGCTAAAATAGTTAAAATAATTACAAAATCACCTGTAAAATAAATCCTAACCTAAGTTACAATTAAACCTAACACTACACTATCAATAAATTAATTAAATAAAATACCTACAATTATCTACAATTAAACCTAACACTACACTATCAATAAATTAATTAAATACAATATCTACAAATAAATACAATTAAATAAACTAACTAAAGTACAAAAAATAAAAAAGAACTAAGTTACAAAAAATAAAAAAATATTTACAAACATTAGAAAAATATTACAATAATTTTAAACTAATTACACCTACTCTAAGCCCCCTAATAAAATAACAAAGCCCCCCAAAATAAAAAAATGCCCTACCCTATTCTAAATTAAAAAAGTTCAAAGCTCTTTTACCTTACCAGCCCTGAAAAGGGCCCTTTGCGGGGCATGCCCCAAAGAATTCAGCTCTTTTGCCTGTAAAAAAAACACATACAATACCCCCCCAACATTACAACCCACCACCCACATACCCCTAATCTAACCCAAACCCCCTTAAATAAACCTAACACTAAGCCCCCTGAAGATCTTCCTACCTTATCTTCACCATACCAGGTTCACCGATCCATCCTCGGAAGTCTTGATCCAAGACTCGGAAGTGTTGATCCAAGCCCAAGCGGGGGGGCTGAAGAGTGACGTCCATCCTCGGGCTGAAGTCTGGATCCAAGCGGCGGCTGAAGAAATTCATCATCGGGCTGAAGTCGGAAGTCCATCATCGGGCTGAAGTCTTCAATCAAGCCGCATCTTCAATCTTCTTTCTTCTGGAGTGGAGCGGAGCGGAGCCATCTTCTTTCCAACCGACGTGGATCCAACCTCTTCAACCGACGCCTACTCACCGAATGAAGGTTCCTTTAAGGGACGTCATCCAAGATGGCGTCCCTCGAATTCCGATTGGCTGATAGGATTCTATCAGCCAATCGGAATTAAGGTAGGAATATTCTGATTGGCTGATGGAATCAGCCAATCAGAATCAAGTTCAATCCGATTGGCTGATCCAATCAGCCAATCAGATTGAGCTCGCATTCTATTGGCTGTTCCGATCAGCCAATAGAATGCGAGCTCAATCTGATTGGCTGATTGGAGCAGCCAATCGGATTGAACTTGATTCTGATTGGCTGATTCCATCAGCCAATCAGAATTTTCCTACCTTAATTCCGATTGGCTGATAGAATCCTATCAGCCAATCGGAATTCGAGGGACGCCATCTTGGGAAGTCGTCGGTGAAGATGGATGTTCCGCGTCGGCGGGGATGAACATGGATCCGGAAGAAAGAAGATTGAAGATGCCGCTTGATAGAAGACTTCAGCCGGATCATGGACCTCTTCAGCTCCCGCTTGGATGAAGACTTCAGTCGGATCATGGACATCTTCAGCCCCCCGCTTGGGCTTGGATCAAGACATCGGAGGAGCTCTTCTGGATCGATCGGTGAACCCGGCGTGGTGAAGATAAGGTAGGAAGATCTTCAGGGGCTTAGTGTTAGGTTTATTTAAGGGGGGGTTTGGGTTAGATTAGGGGTATGTGGGTGGTGGGTTGTAATGTTGGGGGGGTATTGTATGTTTTTTTTTTACAGGCAAAAGAGCTGAATTTTTTGGGGCATGCCCCGCAAAGGGCCCTTTTAAGGGCTGGTAAGGTAAAAGAGCTTTGAACTTTTGTAATTTAGAATAGGGTAGGGCATTTTTTTTATTTTGGGGGTCTTTGTTATTTTATTAGGGGGCTTAGAGTAGGTGTAATTAGTTTAAAAATTGTTGTAATTTTTTTCTAATGTTTGTAAATATTTTGTTATTTTTTGTAACTTAGTTCTTTTTTATTTTTTGTACTTTAGTTAGTTTATTTAATTGTATTTATTTGTAGGAATTGTATTTAATTTATTTATTGATAGTGTAGTGTTAGGTTTAATTGTAGATAATTGTAGGTATTTTATTCAATTAATTTATTGATAGTGTAGTGTTAGGTTTAATTGTAATTTAGGTTAGGATTTATTTTACAGGTAATTTTGTTATTATTTTAACTAGGTAACTATTAAATAGTTATTAACTATTTAATAGCTATTGTACCTGGTTAAAATAATTACAAAGTTGCCTGTAAAATAAATATTAATCCTAAAATAGCTACAATGTAATTATAATTTATATTGTAGCTATATTAGGGTTTATTTTACAGGTAAGTATTTAGCTTTAAATAGGAATAAGTTATTTAATAAGAGTTAATTTATTTAGTTAGAATAAAATTATATTTAACTTAGGGGGGTGTTAGGGTTAGGGTTAGAATTAGCTTTAGGGGTTAAAAAATTTATTAGAGTAGCGGTGAGCTCCGATCGGCAGATTAGGGGTTAATACTTGAAGTTAGGTGTCGGCAATGTTAGGGAGGGCAGATTAGGGGTTAATACTATTTCTTATAGGGTTATTGAGGTGGGAGTGAGGCGGATTAGGGGTTAATACATTTATTATAGTAGCGCTCAGGTCCGGTTGGCAGATTAAGGGTTAATAAGTGTAGTTAGGTGGAGGCGATGTTGGGGGCGGCAGATTAGGGGTTAATAAATATAATATAGGGGTCGGCGGTGTTAGGGGCAGCAGATTAGGGGTACATAGGGATAATGTAAGTAGCGGCGGTTTACGGAGCGGCAGATTAAGGGTTAAAAAATATGCAGGTGTCAGCGATAGCGGGGGCGGCAGATTAGGGGTTAATAAGTGTAAGGTTAGGGGTGTTTAGACTCGGGGTACATGTTAGGGTGTTAGGTGCAGACGTAGGAAGTGTTTCCCCATAGGAAACAATGGGGCTGCGTTAGGAGCTGAACGCGGCTTTTTTGCAAGTGTTAGGTTTTTTTTTCAGCTCAAACAGCCCCATTGTTTCCTATGGGGGAATCGTGCACGAGCACGTTTTTGAGGCTGGCCGCGTCCGTAAGCACCGCTGGTATCTAGAGTTGCAGTGGCGTTAAATTATGCTATACGCTCCCTTTTTGGAGCCTAACGCACTGAAAACCCTGCCATTCTGTGAACTCTAAATACCAGCGGTATTTAAAAGGTGCGGCCAGAAAAAAGCACGCGTTGCTAACGCACCCCCTTGGCCGCAAAACTCCAAATCTAGGCCTATGACTAAAACTAATCAAAATTTGCTGACAAAAACATTTTATGCAATTTGTTATAATCTAATCTAATTACTGCTCTTTTGTCAAATTTTCAAAACTTAATTTTCTTAAAGTTTAAGATAAATAAAGACATGTTATATACCACAACAGTTAAATCTGTTAAATCTGTATTGCATGTTCAAACCTTAATACCATAAATAAAAACAGGTTAATAAACCTTTACTCCAGGAGTATATAATGAGTTTGGAAGTTCTAGAGCAGTGCTAATATTGTGAAAAATCAATTGATTCTTCCTATAGAAATAAGCGTAACCCACGAGTATGTGTTTAAGTTATGCTGTGCCTGTGCTATCTGCAGAAACTTTTTGTAGTGTTGAGTTACTTGGTACTTGTTTTAATTATTAACATAGAACTGTTAAAGTTTTTATATTGGGTAATATGTGCAATACAGCCAATACAGTTTACAATTTTGTTTTTTTTGTATTTTAAAGTTGCACTTCTGTTTGTTTATGAAACTTGGTTTTATTTAATTTTAAGTTTAATTAAGATGTTATATATCACAACGGCTAAATCTGTGTCTGTATTGCATGTTTAAACCTTAAAGGGACACTGTACCCAAACATTTTTCTTTTGTGATTCAGATAGAGCATGACATTTTAAGCAACTTTCTAATTTACTCCTATTATCAAATTTCTTCATTCTCTTGGTATCTTTATTTGAACTGCAAGAATGTAAGTTTAGATGCCGGCCCATTTTTGGTGAACAACCTGGGTTGTCCTTGCTGATTGGTGGATAAATTCATCCACCAATAAAAAAGTGCTATCCAGAGTACTGAAACAAACAAAAAACTTAGATGCCTTCTTTTTCAAATAAAGATAGCAAGAGAACAAAGAAAAATTGCTAATAGGAGTAAATTAGAACGTTGCTTAAAATTGCATGCTCTATCTGAATCACAAAAGAAAAAATTTGGGTTCAGTGTCCCTTTAATACCATAAATAATAACAAGTGTTATGTTTACTCCTGGAATATATAATCAGTTTGCAAATTATAGAGAAATGCTTAAAGGGCCACTAAACCCAAAATCTTTCTTTCATGATTCAGATAGAGAATAGAAATTTAAACAACATTACAATTTACTTCTATTATTTATTTTGCTTCATTTTTTAGATATCCTTAGTTGAAGAAAAAGCAATGCACACGGTGAGCCAATCACACGAGGCTTCAATGTGCAGCAACCAATCAGCAGCTACTGAGCATATCTAGATATGCTTTCCAGCAAAGAATATCAAGAGAATAAAACAAATTAGATAATAGAAGTAAATTAGAAAGATGTTTAAAATTGCATTCTCTTTCTAAATCATGAAAGAAAAAATGTGGGTTTCATGTCCCTTTAAATAAAGCATTATACTTTAACTAAAATCTACTGGAGATTCAGTCGACTAAAACTAGACTAAAACTAAAACAATTCAGATGACTAAAATACGACTAAAACTAAAATGGCATTTTACTCGAAAGACTAAAACTAAGACTAAACCTAAATTTGCCGTCAAAATTAACACTGCAATGCAATAGCACTTAGTCTGAACCTCAGATGAGTAGATTTTTTTTCTGAGAAATTTAAGTTATGTCTATTTCCACTCATCCTGTATCATGTGACAGCCATCAGCCAATCACAAATGCATATACGTATATTCTGTGAATTCTTGCACATGCTCAGTAGGAGCTGGTAACTCAAAAAGGTAAATAAAAAAAGACATTTTGTTAATAGAAGTAAATTAGAAAGTTGTTTAAAATTGCATGTTTCTATCTGAATCATGAAAGTTTAATTTTGACTTGGGTGCCCCTTTAAGTTAACTTGCTTATTTGACATTTGGTTTCTTACTGACTCAAATTACCATAATTTAGACTTCGACTTCAGTACCAAGGTCAGCTCCAATCTCCCTACCTTGGATCATTGGATCTACCTCCAGTCCAAATTGAGTGACCACAGTAGTGTTGACAGATGTCCAGTAATAAACTAAATATTTAAATTGCCTACCTAGTAAAATGTATATATAAAAATGACATTCAGTTGGATCTGATAAGGGTATATGATTTTTCAGAATGTTGGATCTAATCTGATGTCCAATTTGGGTATATAAGAGACAGGGGCTTTGGGGCTATGGGTCTGATTTGAGAACTGATAGGGGCATATAACTGACCAGGGCTTCAAGGTGGGCGTCTGATCTGTGGACTGATGTAGGTCATAGAACTGACAGAGATTTCAGATCCATGAGTCTTAGAACTAAGCCACATTAATCTTTACCTTGATCACCTGGCTGTCTAGTATTTGAGCGGAGGACAGCTGGCAAACAAATACCTCATGCAAATATACATTACTGAATACAATTAAATACATCCCAATTTATGGCAAGCATAATTATTCAGACTGACTGTGGACAGACACCAAGACAGTAAGTTAAAACATGAATGCATGAAGAGAAAACAATAGATGTGCTTCCATTTTCTCTCATCTCTAGAATAGGAACACAAAGTTTGGCAGGTTAAATGTTAACATAATTAGCAAAACAAATGATTCCTAACTGCAGGGGTTATGTTTTTGCACATGCTCAGTTTACATTTTAATAAACGTGTCACTGTTTAATAGAAAGGTGAAAATCGAGAGAGAAAAAAACACACTTCTGAAATGTACACAAAATAAGAACAAACAAATTTTCATTCACAATTGCAATATAATTTTTGGCGTTTTAATACTGTTAATAAATCACAATATATAGTTATTTGCATACTAGGTGATAAGCCTGCCCAGAGGGCAGTCTATTTATTTTTTAAGATACCAACTATGCTCATAACCTAACACCCCCATAATTTAACCCTAATTATATTTAAATTTTAAATTATTTTAAAATCTAAATTAATTAAACAAATACCTAAAATTGCCAAAGTTAAAAATATCCTAAAATTACAAAAAATAAAAAAAGCTAAGTTTACAAAAAATAAAAAAGCTAAAATTACAGAAAAACAAACAAACAACATTATCCAAAATAAAAAATAAAAATACTCCTAATTTAAAACCCCTTTAACCCCCCCAAAATAAACCCCTAATCTAATGCTAAACTACTATTAGCCCTTAAAAGGGCTTTTTGTAGGGCATTGCCCCCCTCTAACAGTAAAAACCCCCACCCACCAAACCCCCCAAAATAAAAAAAACAAACAAAAAAAAACCTAACACTAAAGCTCCAAATAGGTACTTACGGTTCCTAAAGTCCGGCGGAGAAGATCTTCTTCCATATGGGTCCATCATCTTCATCCATTGCAAAGATGTCGTGGAGCGGAGATGCGGAGCGGTGTTTCCAGATGTAGCGATCCTCGGAGGCGGTGACAGTCCTTGGCGGCGGTCCCCGGCGGTGGTGCTCCTTGGTGGCGTGGAGATTCCTCTTCATGCGATCGTCCGCCACACATTGATGAATAAATGCAAGGTACCCCATATTTATTGGGGTACCTTGCATTCCTGTTGTCTGATATTTTCACATCAGCCAATAGGATGAGAGCAAGTGAAATCTTATTGGCTGGTGAACAGCCAATACGATGAGAGCAAGTGAAATTTTATTGGCTGTTAAGTAGCAAATAAGATTTCACTTGCTCTAATCCTATTGGCTGATGTGAAAATTTCAGCCTATAGGAATGCAAGGTACCCCAATAAATATGGGGTACCTTGGATTTAATCTTCAGTGTGCGGTGGACGATCGCATGAAGAGGAACCTCCACGCAACCGAGGAGCGCCACGGCCGGGGACCGCTGCTGCCTCCGAGGATCGCTACATCTGGAAACACCGCTCCCCAGGACCCGCCTGGAAGAAGACCTTTTCCGCCGAACCGTAAGTACCTATTTGGGGCTTTAGTGTAAGGTATTTTTTTAAAACTTTTTTTTTTTTTTTGGGCACTTTGAAAAAAGAGCTGAATGCCCTTTTAAGGGCAAAGCCCTTACAAATGCCTCTTTAGGGGCAATGGGTAGTTTAGGTTTTTTTAGTGTTAGTTTTTTTTTATTTTGGGGGGTTTGGTGGGTGGGGTTTTTTTACTGTTAGGGGGGACTAAGTATTTTTCTTAATCGAAAAAGAGCTGTTTAACTTAGGGCAATGCCCTACAAAAGGCCCTTTTAAAGGCTATTGGTAGTTTATTCTTATATTAGGGGGTGTTTTTATTTTGGGGGGCTCTTTAATTTTCATACGGGTAGATTACGAGTCTTGCGTTATGAGGGGTGCGGTGCTAACGTGCAGTTTTTTCTCATCGCTCACTTACCTGCAGTGCTGGTATTACGGGTTTTTACAAACCCGGCGTTAACAGGCAAGAAGTGAGCGTAGAGCAAAATTGTGCTCCATACCACACTCTAATACCAGCGTGCTTAAAGGGACAGTCAACACCAGAATTTTTGTTGTTTTAAAAGAAAGATAATCCCTTTATTACCCATTCCCCAGTTTTGCATATCCAACACAGTTATAATAATACACATTTTACCTCTGTAATTATCTTGTATCTAAGCCTCTGCTGACTGCCCCCTTATTTCAGTTCTTTTGACAGACATGCAGTTTAGCCAATCAGTGCTCACTCCTAGGTCACTTTACATGCATGAGCTCAATGTTATCTATATGAAACCCAAACCCCCCTCCCCCCCACTAAATTACAAAAAATAAAAAACAAATTACAAGATCTTTAAACTAATTACACCTAATCTAATAGCCCTATCAAAATAAAAAAAGCCCACCCAAAAATAAAAAAAAAACCTAACCTAAACTAAACTACCAATAGCCCTTAAAAGGGCCTTTTGCGGGGCATCGCCCCAAAGAAATCAGCTCTTTTACCTGTAAAAAAAATACAAACAACCCCCCTAACAGTAAAACCCACCACGCACACAACCAGCCACTCAAATAAAAGCCTAACTAAAAAAACCTAAGCTCCCCACTGTCCTGAAAAGGGCATTTGGATGGGCATTGCCCTTAAAAGAGCATTTAGCTCTATTGCTGCCCAAAGCCCTAACCTAAAAAATAAACCCACCCAATACACTCTTAAAAAATCCTAACACTAACCCCCGAAGATTCACTTACCGGTAGAAGTCTTCATCCAAGCGGCAAGATGTCCTCAATGAAGCCGGCAGAAGTGGTCCTCCAGACGGGCAGAAGTGGTCCTCCAGACGGGCAGAAGTCTTCATCCAGACGGCATCTTCTATCTTCATCCTTCCAACGCGGAGCGGCTGCATCAGCCAATAGGATTTTTTCCACCTTAATTCTGATTGGCTGATAGAATTCTATCAGCCAATCAGAATCTAAGGGACGCCATCTTGAATGACATCACTTAAAGGTACATTCATTCCGAAGAAGCCGTCGTTTGAAGAGGATGCTCCGCGCCGGATGTCTTAAAGATGGATGAAGATAGAAGATGCCATCTGGATGAAGACTTCTGCCCGTCTGGAGGACCACTTCTGCCGGCTTTGTTGAGGACATCTTGCCGCTTGGATGAAGACTTCTCCCGGTAAGTGAATCTTCGGCGGTTAGTGTTAGGATTTTTTAACGGTGTAT
Source organism: Bombina bombina (assembly GCF_027579735.1). Taxonomy (NCBI): domain Eukaryota; kingdom Metazoa; phylum Chordata; class Amphibia; order Anura; family Bombinatoridae; genus Bombina; species Bombina bombina. The sequence continues at coordinate 1,088,103,211 of NC_069502.1, forward strand.
TGGGTGGGTTTATTTTTAGGCTAGGGCTTCGGGCAGCAATAGAGCTAAATGCCCTTTTAAGGGCAATGCCCATCCAAATGCCCTTTTCAGGGCAATGAGGAGCTTAGGTTTTTTTAGTTAGGCTTTTATTTGGGGGTTGATTGTGTGGGTGGTGGGTTTTACTGTTGGGGGGGTTGTTTGTATTTTTTTTACAGGTAAAAGAGCTAATTTCTTTGGGGCAATGCGCCGCAAAAGGCCCTTTTAAGGGCTATTGGTAGTTTAGTTTTGGCTAGGGTTTTTTTTTTATTTTGGGTGGGCTTTTTTTATTTTGATAGGGCTATTAGATTAAATGTAATTAGTTTAAAGATCTTGTAATTTGTTTTTTATTTTCTGTAATTTAGTGGGGTTTTTTTGTGGTAATTTAGCTACTTTTATTTAATTTATTTAAATGTATTTAATGTAGGGAATTTAATTGTAGTGTAGTGTTAGGTGTTATTCTAACTTAGGTTAGGTTTTATTTTACAGGTAAATTTGTATTTAGTTTAGCTAGGTAGTTATTAAATAGTTATTAACTATTTAGTAACTATTCTACCTAGTTAAAATAAATACAAACTTGCCTGTAAAATAATTATAAACCCTAAGATAGCTACAATGTAACTATTAGTTATATTGTAGCTAGCATAGGGTTTATTTTATAGGTAAGTATTTAGTTTTAAATAGGAATAATTTGGGGAATGATAGTAACTAATTTGTATTTAGATTTATTTAAATTATATTTAAGTTAGGGGGTGTTAGGGTTAGACTTAGGTTTAAAGGGTTAATAAATTTAGAATAGTGGCAGCGATGTTGGGGACAGCAGATTAGGGGTTAATAAATATAATGTAGGTGGTGGCGATGTCCGGAGCGGAAGATTAGGGGTTAATAAGTATAATGTAGGTGGTGGCAATGTTGGGGGCAGCAGATTAGGGGTTAATAATATTTAACTAGTGTTAGCGAGGCGGGAGTGCGGCTGTTTAGGGGTTAATATGTTTATTATAGTGGCGGCGATGTCTGGAGTGGCAGATTAGGGGTTAAAAATTTTATTATAGTGTTTGCGATGCGGGAGGGCCTCGGTTTAGGGGTTAATAGGTAGTTTATGGGTGTTAGTGTACTTTTTAGCACTTTAGTTATGAGTTTTATGCTACAGTTTTATAGTGTAAAACTCATAACTACTGACTTTAAAATGCGTTAGGAATCTTGTCGGTAGAGGCTGTACCGCTCCCTTTGTGGCCTCCCAGGACAAACTCGTAATACCAGAGCTATGGAAGTCCCATAGAAAAAAGGTTTTACGAAATTTACGTAAGTAGGTTTGCGGTAAGGCCAAAAAAGTGTGCGGTACCCTATACCTGCAAGACTCGTAATAGCAGCGGGCATAAAAAAGCAGCGATAGGACCTGTTAACACTGCTTTTTCACCTTACCGCAAAACTCGTAATCTAGGCGATAGGGATTAGGTTTAATTTTTTAATGTTTGATAATTTGGTTTATTATTTTCTGTAATGTTAACCTTTTTTTATTTTTTGTAATTATAGATTAATGTAATATAATCTATTTTTTAAGTAATGTAGTTTTTTATTATGTTATGTAATTAAGGGGTTAATTTAGGGTTGTTAGGTTAGGGGGTTTAGTCTTTAACGTATTTATTTGCGTTGTGGGATTGGCGGTGTAGGAGTTAATAGTTAAACTAGTTTAATTTGTTGGTGGTGGATGCTGGTTTAGGGGTTAATAGATGTATTTGGAAGTTTGCGATGTTAAGGTTGGTGGATTTAGGGGTTAATAATTGTATTCAGTTTTTTTTCTTCTTAAAACTTAGTCCGGGTGGTTAGTTTTTTTTTGTAATGCTCCGTTTGCCTTCACTGCATCCCGGTGGATTCTGAAAATGGCAGGGAAGTGAAAGAATCCACCTTCTTTCACCACCCTGCCATTTTCGGAATCCACCGGGATGCAGCTTTGCTGCATCCAGGTGAATTCTTTTGGCCTTGCGCTGCCAACATTCCTTTGAGGATGTATGCGCAACTGCCGACGGCGACGGACATAACAAACGCAATTATAGTATAGATGTAATGAGTTTATATTGTTAGTAAAGTGAAGAAAATATAAATATTCGTATATACAACACATTCATCATCAATAGTTAGTTGCTCTGTTTTACAAACACATTGTTTTCTTCCATGTGGACCTGTAGAAACAGATTGAAGTTTCCTGAAGAAAAAATAAATACATTTTTGTGTGTTTACTTATTCCTAAAGTACGACATATTGATGCACTACAATATCGTTTTCAAAACTCAGGCAGGTTAACTAATTCAAACATCTAAATTTTTCTAATGGACTGGAATGCAATATAAAAAACAAACAAAAAAAAAGTTGTTTTTAAAGTTTTTGCATGGAAAATTGGATAACTCCAAAAGTTTATATTATAAACCCAAATTATTGTAGAAATCTTGGTCCTTAGGAAATGTACTGCTTAACAAAACTCTATAAAAATCTATTTGATTAATTAACATAGAGTTTTTTGATAAATAAAATCATAATAAGCTCTTTACAGTCTCTTTAAAAATATTAGCTGACTGCATATAATGTATACTTAACATGTTCCTAGTGTCACAGATTTAAAATGTATTATAATTTGCACATAAATAAATTATAATTTGCACACATACAGGAATAAAAAAGCAACAGCAAGAATACATTTGTTGCAAGAATTACAAACAAAACAGGCAGAATATGTCAGGCAAATAAACAGACATTCAAATTTGTTCTAATCCTTGGAGGGGCTAATTTTTATGTAACGCAAATTCCCATGCAAACTTCTAAACACTAGGTTTTGACATAAAAACGGTGATTGTCAATTACAAACTATTCTTTTATTTATAAAAGCATTATTAATGTCACAACTTTCAAGTGAAAGAACAAAAAAAACTCCCAAAAGCGAGAAAAGGTGAAATCTTTTACAATTGTCTAGGATTCTTTGAAGCAAAATACAAAAAGGTAAAATAAAAAAAAAAAATACATTCTTTATTATAAATAGCATTGATTTTTTTAATGATTGAACTGAGCACTGGACATTTTGACACTCTCTTTTAGACCCAACCTACTCGAATAATAAAGACGTTTAAATAGAATGTTTGAGTGTAAAGAAAGTTTTAAAGAGTTCTACAAATGTATTCAAAAAGATGGCTTTTACTGCATAAAAAGCATGAGTCCTTTTAAAACTGAGAAGAGGAAGTAGTGACCATATTGCCTTAAAAGCCAAGTACCATAATTTTCACAGCAAGCAATCAGAGGAATAAGGTTACACGAGAACAGGGCTTTTTAAACTCAGCCAGCAAAGCTAGAAAAATGACATCCCTTTTGTTAAGAGAAAAATATCTAATTTTGTTAGCCAATTAGCCAACTTGTTATCCTTACCTATTTACATTAAAAAAGGTGTATATATATATATATATATATATATAATACAAAAAATATTTAATTTAATTAGCCAAAGTGTTATCATTAGCTATTTATATAAAAAATAACTATATATATATATTTAAAAATACACGTCACACAACTACAAAATAAATACATATACTGTATGTGTGTGTGTATGTATGTATATAATATGCATATAACTATGCCTAATACAGCTATCACATTCATTTAACCCCTTGCTTGCAACCCTAACCATACATGAGTCACTGTAGATATCCACATCATTTCAACGTGGACTGCGCTATCAACACTAACTTTTTTTTGCGCCATGGCCTATGAGGCACGTTTCATCAATTTTTAAAAAAACAAAAAAACATCTGATTTTATAAATAATGACTATAAATCACAACTCCTGGTATAAAAGATCATTTTAACTTCACACAGCCATTGTATTTATGTCATATGATATGCATCGCTCACATATAAAAAACGATTTGATTGCAGCCAAAATAACAATTCTTGGGCTGCAAATTGTACTGCAATGCTGAGCTAGCAATACATTGGGTATGCAAACAAAATGCATATTCTATGACTAAGTTTGCATCCCTGGAGATTTCAGTAAATAGATTTTGCTGTAGCTTTTTTTTCCCTCTGCTCTTTAGATATTTTGTCTTGTGTATTTGAATTTAGATAGCATATTAGAAAATGATTGATAGGTGAATACACCCTCTTAATACATCCCAGATTTTATACGGTCCTAAACCTGTTGTAATGTTTGCACAGGTGGGATTAACACTTGCAATCATAGGATACAGAAGCAATACACTTGGCAGGCTCCTAAATGTCATCAGAAATGTGTGAAGATATTGATAATAGAGGGGAAAACACTTCCATACAACATTTTACATACAGGTAGTAGTTAAAAACAACTGCTTACCGCAGCAAAAAAAAAAAAAAAAAGTAGAAAGAAGAAAGGGAAGGTTTATTGCTGACCTGTGCAAAATGTGCTTTCAAATAAATATTTCAAACGGCTATATGAATATTTTAAGCATGACAACTACACATAAATACAGAGAGAGAACGATTGCTCACATCCACTCATGAAACACTATTAAATCATCAGCCAGCTTATGACAAGATCCACTGTATATGGCAACAGAAAAAAAAAAAAAAGCTGGTAGACAGTTAAAATGATTTTGAGACTGCTAATTTAACTTGTCTTGAAACCAACCAATACTCAACGTGTCATCATCAATGTCATTGCATTGAAGTCTGGAAAGCCTCCAACCAAAAGCAGAAAGGTCCTTATGTGCCACCCTTCTTGTCTGTTGGTTGAAAATCTAATTGGTTCTACTGACAGGCTTGGGAATTGTTAGAAAAGCTGCTCAGTTAATCTCCAAGGGCCAGCACGGAGCTCAGTATCTATCTTTGAGCTTTGCTCCTTGGCTGTCGTAAAATGACTCTGATGGTAGAGCAAACTCTTATGTTTCTGCTGTCTTCTGACTTATGTTAAGTCAAATTCAATAAAGTTTGTCATTCAATAATCTGAGAGCTATCGTACAAAACCTCTTTGATCAATAGCTGCTTGCCTGCTTGCTCTTGGTAAGGTGACCTATTTAAGATTAAAAACACACCTGCTGCTTGAGAGAAGAACATCTTTTTACTTTTAAAAAAAGAAAATCCATCCATTAAGAGATGTTTAGTTTTAACTACTGTATATAAATATTTTATTATTGAAACTGAATATATGATTTAACGTCTGACAAGGCTCTGATGAGCCTGAACTATACTAAATACTTTATTTTCAAAGCATACAGATATAAAACACTTTATATATTTTTTTTTTCTCAGACAACAATATTTTTTTTAATTAAACAAGCATGTTTGCAAACAGTGGATGTGGATGAGTAATGTAAATTAAAACTAAAAGGAAATGTGTGTCGCAGATTGTATTATATAAGCTAAATGGCTTGGAAGGGCACCACCCACAGTATTATCAGCTCACAGGAACAATGATCCTAAGACTGATAAGAAAAATTAGGTTTATTCAGCACCAACGCATCTGCAGTACATATGAAAACAAAATGTATGCTTACCTGATAAAGTAATGTCTTTTGTGATGGTGAGAGTGCACAAGTCATCACATGTGGAAGTCCAGTCCTACAAGAGGAGGCAAAACACCCCACACAACAAAGCTTTAACCCCTCTTTCCTTGATCCCTTAGCCATACATATGGCTAAGAGAAACGAGAACATAAGAAAGTAGGAAAGGAAAAGCAGGGTAAAAGAAATGCAAACTAGTACTGCCGCCAACTGTTACGGAGAAAAAACAAGTGCAGGTCTTATGACTCTCACTATCATGAACGAAATTAATTTATCAGGTAAGCAAAAATTTTGTTTTCTTTTATAAGATGGAAGAATCAGCCTCAGAAGAAGCAAATGTGTCAAATAGGTAGAAAAATACACAAAGAGAGAAAGGGCGCCTCCTAGTGTAGCCAATACACAATTAAATAATTCAACATATAGAAAAAATGGTACTCACAATTTTCAAAGGCAAAGATAATGCCTAGGTGTGCGGTCTGCAAACTCTACAGTGTCCCAGTTGACTGTACACGAATGTAAGGGCAGCTCCTCCTAGATGTAGCAAAGTACTGTAGTCTAGAAAGTAGAAGGATGAAAGCGGGCGACTCCTAGTGCAGATCAGTGAGTACAATAATCATCCACTGGTAGTTACCAATATAATGAATACTCACATATCACGAAGCACACTATAGTGCAAATGTAGTGTGCAAATATAGTGTGCTTCATGAAATGTGAGTATTCATTATATTGGTAACTACCAGTGGATGATTATTGTACTCACTGATCTGCACTAGGAGTCGCCCTCTTTCATCCTTCTACTAAATAGTTAGAAAAGTATGAAAAGATGACCAAGTAGGTGCCTTGCACATCTTTTCAATGGAGGTTTTATTTCTAAAACCCCAAGAAGTGGCGACTGCTTTTGTAGAATGAGCAGTAATTCATTCAGGAGACTTCCCTGCAACTAGGTATGCTACATGAATCAAATTGTAAGCCAAGCCACCAAGGTGATTGCAATAGCTTTCTGTCCCTTGCGTTGGACCTTAGAAATAGATTAACAAGGAAGAAGAAATTCTGAATTATTTAGCGCCTTGAAGAAAATTCCAAGGGCCAAACTACATCCACGTTAAGAAGTGATCTCTCTTTAGCATTTTCTTTTGCGCTGGACAGAGAGATGGGACTAAAATCTCCTAACTAAAGTTTTCCGAAGAAAAAAAACTTTAGGAAGGAAAGAGTATATTTGTTCTTAAAACTGCTATATCATAAAAAAAAATCAGGTAAGGAGAATCACAAGATCAGTCTTGCTCTTCTAGGGAGAAAATGGCTAAGAGAAAGAGAACATTTCAATAAAACAGTTGAATGTCCAGACTATGAGGCCTATTTATTAAATGTCTATCGGACCTGATCCAACAGTGCGGATCAGGTCCGACAGACCTCGCTGAATGTGGAGAGCAATACGCTCTCTGTATTCAGCATTGCACCAGCAGCTCTTGTGAGCTGCTGGTGCAACGCCGCCCCCTGCAGACTCGTAGCCAATGGTCCGCCAGCAGGGGGTGTCAATCAACCCGATCGTACTCGATCGGATTGAATTGTTGCGATCTCTGTCTGCCTGCTCAGAGCAAGCGGACAGGGTTATGGAGCAGCAGTCTTTAGACCGCTGCTCCATAATTTGTGTTTCTGGCGAGTCTGAAGACTCGCCAGAAACCCAGGCCCTCAAGCTCCATTCAGAGCTTGATAGCCCCCCATGCATACATTTAAATGGCCGAGTTGGAAGAATCCCTAAAAAACAAGTTAAGGTTCCACAGAGGGAAACAGGCTTGATAACTGGTCTTATCATAACCAAATCTTCAACAAAGGCTTGAATGTCAGAAAGTCTCAAAAATATTCATATGATTATTATTATTATTGGTTATTTGTAGAGCGCCAACAGATTCTGCAGCGCTATAAACAAAGGGGGAGTACAACAAAACAATTATAGGGTAGACTGAAAGGGCAGAAATGTGTCATTTAAGGGAAATGGCTGACAAACCCTTATACAGATCATCCTGCAAAAAAAAAAAAAAAAAAAAAGGATTCAAGAAATCTGAAAGACATCCAAATGTAATTAGACTCATACTAGACAGGGCCGTCTTTAACACAGGGCAAAAGCTTTGTTGTGGGGCCCAAGAGTCCTAAAAAAGCTAGTGTCATGTGCCGTTTTAGGTGTGCATTGTGCAGCACTGAATGCTAAGCCCTAACTCGGCATCCAGCCAATCCCACTGCATCAGAAAAGGTCCTGCTGGGGTTACCACTGTTACCAGATAACTGCCCTGGTGGTGAGGATTGTTTCTGGGTAGGGCTGACTGTAGGCACATGCAGCAGAAAGCTGGAGCGGCAGGCACGTGAGGATTTGAACATCTGTGCAGCTGCAGACATTGCTCTCTTCAGTCTTGAGGCTGTGTGACTCGTGTTACACTGTGTCCATGCAGCCTTGGACAGACAGCATCCAGTCTGCTTGTCCCCTTAGCCCTGCCCTTTCTGCTGTGGCCCTCAGATCAACTAACTGAAGTTTGTTAGGGGAACAGTGCTTTGTAGAAAGGTATCAGTGGGAAGAATAAGTGCACACACACCCCTCCCCCATGTAGCATCGTCTAGTGCAGAGTGAGAGGGAAGTGACATGTGCTTCTGTGGCAGATGTATAGTGTCATTCTGATACTTCACAGATTAAGGTAAGGTTTATTTTTTTATAGATTTTTTTTTTCTCTCTGTCTCAGATTTTACAGCTTCCCATAGTAGTTCTGCTGTTCCAGTCAGTAAACTTATATTTGTCTGCACCTCCATGCTTTCTCCTTAGTCTTTACCTTGTTTTGCTCCTTTTGGCTGCCCTAAATCTCTTTAACCAGCTAACCTAACACCAGATTCACATTGAAAAGCACCAGCTTGATTGATTAAATGATCCATAGCTGATCTTGTTCTCCTGAAATGTCAGTATTCCCCCTTACAGGTCAGACACACCTCAGTATACTGCACAGGGCACACATACTTTGCATTTTTAATATTTAATTATATAGAATGTGTACATACATTTGTGTGTGCTCTGTAGTGTGTGTTTGTGTGTACATATGTATTCTCTGGAGAGTGTGTGTTTGTGTGTACATGTGTATGCTCTGGAGAGTGTGTGTTTGTGTGTACATGTGTATGCTCTGGAGAGTGTGTGTTTGTGTGTACATGTGTATGCTCTGGAGAGTGTGTGTTTGTGTGTACATAAATTTGTGTGTGCACTGTAGTGTGTGTTTGTGTGTACATGTGTATGCTCTGGAGAGTGTGTGTTTGTGTGTACATGTGTATGCTCTGGAGAGTGTGTTTTTGTGTGTACATGTGTATGCTCTGGAGAGTGTGTGTTTGTGTGTACATGTGTATGCTCTGGAGAGTGTGTGTTTGTGTGTACATGTGTATGCTCTGGAGAGTGTGTGTTTGTGTGTACATGTGTATGCTCTGGAGAGTGTGTGTTTGTGTTTACATGTGTATGCTCTGGAGAGTGTGTTTGTCTGTACATGTATATGCTCTGGAGAGTGTGTGTTTGTGTGTACATGTGTATGCTCTGGAGAGTGTGTGTTTGTGTGTACATGTATATGTGTATGCTCTGGAGAGTGTGTGTTTGTGTGTACATGTACATGTGTATGCTCTGGAGAGTGTGTGTTTGTGTGTACATGTGTATGCTCTGGAGAGTGTGTGTTTGTGTGTACATGTGTATGCTCTGGAGAGTGTGTGTTTGTGTTTACATGTGTATGCTCTGGAGAGTGTGTGTGTACATGTATATGTGTATGCTCTGGAGAGTGTGTGTTTGTGTGTACATGTGTATGCTCTGGAGAGTGTGTGTTTGTGTTTACATGTATATGTGTATGCTCTGGAGAGTGTGTGTTTGTGTGTACATGTATATGTGTATGCTCTGGAGACTCACAGTGATAAAGCTCCTCGTGGAATGTGCTTGTGAAGACCAGAGGTTAGTATAATTAAAAGGGCAACCCTGAAACGTCACTTTCTTTGTTTTATCTGTATCCAATAAAGTGAACTTTTAATCAAAGTGCTGTGGACCGACCATTGATTGAATACATGCTCTGGAGAATGTGTGTTTGTGTGTATATGTATATGTGTATGCTCTGGAGAATGTGTGTTTGTGTGTACATGTATATGTATATGCTCTGGAGAATGTGTTTGTGTGTATATGTATATGTGTATGCTCTGGAGAATGTGTGTTTGTGTGTATATGTATATGTGTATGCTCTGGAGAATGTGTGTTTGTGTGTACATGTATATGTATATGCTCTGGAGAATGTGTGTTTGTGTGTACATGTACAGGGAGTGCAGAATTATTAGGCAAGTTGTATTTTTGAGGATTAATTTTATTATTGAACAACAACCATGTTCTCAATGAACCCAAAAAACTCATTAATATCAAAGCTGAATATTTTTGGAAGTAGTTTTTAGTTTGTTTTTAGTTTTAGCTATTTTAGGGGGATATCTGTGTGTGCAGGTGGCTATTACTGTGCATAATTATTAGGCAACTTAACAAAAAACAAATATATACCCATTTCAATTATTTATTTTTACCAGTGAAACCAATATAACATCTCAATATTCACAAATATACATTTCTGACATTCAAAAACAAAACAAAAACAAATCAGTGGCCAATATAGCCACCTTTCTTTGCAAGGACACTCAAAAGCCTGCCATCCATGGATTCTGTCAGTGTTTTGATCTGTTCACCATCAACATTGCGTGCAGCAGCAACCACAGCCTCCCAGACACTGTTCAGAGAGGTGTACTGTTTTCCCTCCTTGTAAATCTCACATTTGATGATGGACCACAGGTTCTCAATGGGTTCAGATCAGGTGAACAAGGAGGCCATGTCATTAGATTTTCTTCTTTTATACCCTTTCTTGCCAGCCACGCTGTGGAGTACTTGGACGCGTGTGATGGAGCATTGTCCTGCATGAAAATCATGTTTTTCTTGAAGGATGCAGACTTCTTCCTGTAACACTGCTTGAAGAAGGTGTCTTCCAGAAACTGGCAGTAGGACTGGGAGTTGAGCTTGACTCCATCCTGAACCCGAAAAGGCCCCACAAGCTCATCTTTGATGATACCAGCCCAAACCAGTACTCCACCTCCACCTTGCTGGCGTCTGAGTCGGACTGGAGCTCTCTGCCCTTTACCAATCCAGCCACGGGCCCATCCATCTGGCCCATCAAGACTCACTCTCATTTCATCAGTCCATAAAACCTTAGAAAAATCAGTCTTGAGATATTTCTTGGCCCAGTCTTGACGTTTCAGCTTGTGTGTCTTGTTCAGTGGTGGTCGTCTTTCAGCCTTTCTTACCTTGGCCATGTCTCTGCGTATTGCACACCTTGTGCTTTTGGGCACTCCAGTGATGTTGCAGCTCTGAAATATGGCCAAATTGGTGGCAAGTGGCATCTTGGCAGCTGCACGCTTGACTTTTCTCAGTTCATGGGCAGTTATTTTGCACCTTGGTTTTTCCACACGCTTCTTGCGACCCTGTTGACTATTTTGAATGAAACGCTTGATTGTTCGATGATCACGCTTCAGAAGCTTTGCAATTTTAAGGGTGCTGCATCCCTCTGCAAGATATCTCACTATTTTTGACTTTTCTGAGCCTGTCAAGTCCTTCTTTTGACCCATTTTGCCAAAGGAAAGGAAGTTGCCTAATAATTATGCACACCTGATATAGGGTGTTGATGTCATTAGACCACACCCCTTCTCATTACAGAGATGCACATCACCTAATATGCTTAATTGGTAGTAGGCTTTCGAGCCTATACAGCTTGGAGTAAGACAACATGCATAAAGAGGATGATGTGGTCAAAATACTCATTTGCCTAATAATTCTGCACTCCCTGTATATGTGTATGCTCTGGAGAATGTGTGTTTGTGTGTACATGTATATGTGTATGCTCTGGAGAATGTGTGTTTGTGTGTACATGTATATGCTCTGAAGAATGTGTGTTTGTGTGTACATGTATATGTATATGCTCTGGAGAATGTGTGTTTGTGTGTACATGTATATGTGTATGCTCTGGAGAATGTGTGTTTGTGTGTACATGTATATGTATATGCTCTGGAGAATGTGTGTTTGTGTGTACATGTATACGTGTATGCTCTGGAGAATGTGTGTTTGTGTGTACATGTATATGTGTATGCTCTGGAGAATGTGTGTTTGTGTGTACATGTATATGTATATGCTCTGAAGAATGTGTGTTTGTGTGTACATGTATATGTATATGCTCTGGAGAATGTGTGTTTGTGTGTACATGTATATGTGTATGCTCTGGAGAATGTGTGTTTGTGTGTACATGTATATGTATATGCTCTGGAGAATGTGTGTTTGTGTGTACATGTATACGTGTATGCTCTGGAGAATGTGTGTTTGTGTGTACATGTATAAGTGTATGCTCTGGAGAGTGTGTGTGTACATGTATATGTGTATGCTCTGGAGAGTGTGTTTGTGTGTACATGTGTATGCTCTGGAGAGTGTGTGTGTGTGTACATGTATATGTGTATGCTCTGGAGAGTGTGTGTGTATATGGGTTAGGGGAGTTTGTTATGTTAGGCATTCACTTGGTATTCATGAAAGTGGTTATTTTGCTGTACAGTGACTGTCTAAACAATACATATGTAGTGAATATCCCAAAACTGGTGAGATGCTTTTAAGGGGGCCCAAAATAAATTCTTGCACCTGGGCCCTGTAGACTGAATTTTACTATGTGATGCCGTGCATTACATTAAATATTTATGTACTTAAAAAATTATATAAATAAATTAAAAACCAACATTTAATTAATTGATTAATTCATTAGTAAATAAATTAAACTATTTCACAGTGGAGGAATTTATATATTTATTTACTTATTAGTACTGCTTAGGTCCAGTTTCACGTATTGCACTTGCATTACAAGTTGAAAGTAAAAAGTTTGCACACAAGTGTAAACCAGACTCGCAAAAAAAAATAAAAAAAAAAAAAAAATAAAAAAAATATATATTGCAACCACATTAACAACTTCTCCCACAGAAGTCAAGGGAGAGCGAAAAATTAAAACCCATTGATACACTCTAACCTGACCGCATATATTGAAGAACGCTAAACCCAAAATGAAATATTTCCCATTCCAATGTTCACTTACAGGGATAATGTCCATTTTATAGTAAATACATATTTCTTTATATATTTGTATATACCTATACCTATATATCAATTCCTATAAATATATAGGTATAGATATGTATTTTACATTAGCAGTATCATTTATATATATATATATATATATATATATACAGTATCTCACAAAAGTAAGTACACCCCTCACATTTTTGTAAATATTATATTATATCTTTTCATGTGACAACACTGAAGAAATGACACTTTGCTACAATGTAAAGTAGTGAGAGTACAGCCCGTATATATGATATGGTTGCATTGAGCTCCATACCGCACAAAATACAAGTTCTGCTTTGACGTGCTCCTGCACGCTTTCCCCATAGACATCAATGGGGAAAAAAAAACCTAACTCCTGAAGTGCGGAATGAAAAAGCTCTGTGACGCAACCCCATTGATGTCTATGGGGAAAAAAAGTTACGTATAACCCTAACACCCTAACATAAACCCCACATCAAAATACCCCTAATCTGCTGCCCCCGAGATCGACGACACCAACATAAATTTATTAACCCCTAATCTGCCGCTCTCGACATTGTCGCCACCAAAATAAATCTAATAACCCCTAATCTGCCGCTCCTGATATCGCCGACACTATACTAAAGTTATTAACCCCAATTCTCATACACCTCAACATTGCCCACACTATAATAAAGATATTAACCCCTATTCTGCCGCTCCCCGACATCGCCTCCACTAAATAAAGCTATTAACCCCTAAACCGCCAGCCACACACATCGCAACAACCAAAATTAAACTATTCTTTTTAAGAAATGCCCAAACCCTAATCTAAAAAAAAAAAAAAAAAAAACCTTAAAAAAAACTAACACTAATCCCTCTTTAGGTACTCACAGTTGCTGAAGGCCCGCTTAAACGATCTTCATACCGGCGGCTCCATCTTCATCCATCGCGGGACAGGCATCTTCTTCATTCCTGAGGAGGCGGAGCAGTCGATGCGCGGAGACAGAGGTCCAGGCGAAGGTCCAAAACGGAGATCCAAGGCAAAAGTCCATCAATCCGATGTGGAGGTCCTCTTCATGCGATCGTCCGTCACACACTGCAAATGCAAAGTACCCATTTTAAACTGGGGGTACCATTGCATTCATATTGGTTGAAAAATTTAAATCAGTCAATAGGAATTAGGGCTGCTAAAATCCTATTGGCTGTTCAAATTACTACATTTTTATGTGTCTAACCCGACCACATTAAATCTAAATCGCAAGACACAATGCGCAAATACAAATTTTACATAGAAAATTATGTACTTTTTATTATGAAATATATATTTCTATATAAAGACATGTTTATGTTTGTATGTTTATGCTAAAGTCCTTTGCATGTTTTTTTTTCTAACATGAGACCTTGTATCTTTAAGCAATATTTTTAAAATAATGTTTAATCAGACAGTGTTATTATGAGTGTAACTGTACTTTTAAAGGTATTTTTGTGCCACTTTTTTATCTTATGTAATAGTTAGCCAGAGCTCTGAAGTCGCGTGTGATGGACTCCGGCTACCCTGACTGGGCAGCTCCGCCAAAGGACATTTCTATACCTGGAACATGCCGCTATGTATCGGAGAAAGTGATTATAGCAGAGCCCAAATAACTATACAGACTAGCAGTCAGGTGAAACACAAAGAACAACTATATTGTGGAAAACACACTACCTTTATACACAAACTGATCTTGATAAGGAGCCTTATCCGGCCCTCAGATCTCCCGCCATTCCCGCCCCTCCAGACAGGCTGGCTCCCCCCATAGTGTCCATTGTCTTATAGAGTCCCAGTGATGAGGTGGCAGTTTCGGGGTGATCCCGGGGGAGCTCTGGGGCAAGGGGCTGCTGGAGTGACCTGGGGTAAAAGGAAGCGGGTATGTTGCCGGCCGGAAGTTCCAGGAGCCCGGCCAGCTGAGAAGGGTTTTCCCAGTCAGAGAACAGCGCCTATGGGAGAATGTGCAAAACACCAAAATGAAAAAAAACAAGCGTCTTGGAGATCGCAAAAGCTCCCAAAAGTTCAAATCTGGGGAGAAATATGAGGGGGCTAGGTAGAGGGGGTGGAGGTTAACCTTAGCAGCCTGGTATCCATGACAGTTCCCCCCCTTCCAGTCCGGCAGACCCAGCTAGATCCAGCCTGGGGCTGTCCGGGGACCTATTCTGATTCAGTTTGCCAGGAAAGTCCATCAGCGTTTCCATTGCTTTTTCCGGCCTGTATTGAATGGTAAAGTTAAAGGGCTGCAAAGCTAAACTCCACCGCAGCAGGCGTCCATTGTCCCCAACAACTTAGTTGAGCCAAACCAAGGGGTTGTGGTCTGTGAGTACGGTGAAGGCCCGTCCGTATAGGTATGGCTTAAGCTTTTCACTAATTGCTTAGGAAAACCTCTCTGTAAGAAGAGATCACCCATTTCATTTAATCTAGTCTGTGCTAATCTCTCATAAAATACAATTTTCTTAACTCGAAGGAGTTGGCTTTAAGGGAGACTGTTGATCAAGGGAGCACTCTCATATTTTAACAAACTGTTTCTGTCACTATCCTTCCTATATAGATCAACCAGTAATTTCCCATCCTTTTTATAGACAGTTGTGTCCAAAAAGTAAATTGATTCCTCGCTACTTACTAGCTTGAGTTTTATGTGTCTGGTAGAGATATTTAAATCAGCTACAAAATTATGCAAGGAGTCCAAGTCGCCCCCCCCCCCATATGCCAAATATATTGTCTATATATCTAAACCAGCATATCCCATGTTGGATTAATGCTTTATTGGTATATACAAATCTCTCCTCATAGACGTTCATGAAAACATTGGCATATGTGGGGGCGACATTGGACCCCATAGCAGTTCCCTGGCATTGTATGTAAAAAGAATCTTGAAAAAGAAAGAAGTTATTATAAAGCACCAGCTGTAGTAATTCTAGGAGGAATTCACCTTGATAAACAGTAAACCTATTACTTGTATAGATAGCTTGTCTCATGGTCCCTAGTCCACTTTCATGTGTGATAGACATGTATAATGATGTCACGTCTAAAGAAAAGATAATTGTTTTGTCACAAGGCAAATCTAAAGATTCTAATTTTTCTATAAAATCCCATGTATCCTTAATGTAAGACATTGATTGAGTTGCAAAAGGTCTTAGAATTTTATCTAAGTATTTGGATACATTACTTAATATTGAGTTAGTACTTGCCACAATAGGGCGTCCAGGGGGGGTTTGTCTGTTTTTATGGATCTTGGGCAGTGTGTAAAGGACTGGTATAGAGAATGTCTCTGGAACCAGAAATTTCTGTTCTTTTAGAGTTATCAGTCCATTACACACTGCCATATTAATACAATTCACCAGATCTCTCTTGATCATATTAGATGGGTCATAATTTAATAATTTATATACCTCTTTATCTTGGAGTTGTTGTTCTATTTCTCTTATGTAATATGCCCTATCCATCACAACAGTGGCCCCACCTTTGTCCGCAGGCTTGCAAATAATAGCTTTGTTAGATTTCAAATTAGATAAAGCTAGCCTTTCTTCTCTGGAAAAATTCTTTTGAGTATCTCTATTACATACAGGAGATTTATTGTAATTGCACTTTAACATTTCAATATCTTTAAGTCCCGAGTCCCCCGAAGAGTCGCCGAATGATGATGACGGGCTTACGCTCCCCTCACGCATACGGCGCTGTCTACGCCATCTGTTTACACCCGGCTTTTTTCCGTCGCCATGGGGATCCTGGGACCAGCGGTAAACATTACCATTATGGTAATCTTGTTCATCTCGTTGAAACTTTTGCCTTTTTCTGTTTTCAATCGTTGTCTTCAATTCTGAAATGGATGTTTTTACAGATGCCAGCAATTTCTCCTGATCCTCCATCGATAGCGACAATTTCAGGGTCTCCTCCAAGCATGTCAGCTCCTCCTTCTGAGCCTCTACATTTCAGAATTGAAGACAACGATTGAAAACAGAAAAAGGCAAAAGTTTCAACGAGATGAACAAGATTACCATAAGACTGTGAGAGAGAGGTATTACAGAAAGGGCTATCTTTTTGCCCTATAACAAAATGTCACTTTTTCTCCCTACAGAGTGACTTATATGCATTCTTTAGAAATCTAAAGTTAAAAGCATTTTTTTCCCAACCAAGATAAAATATCGGTCAGTCAGGGGGGAGAAGGAAACGTACCATCTATTAACAGTAATCTATTGCTAAATACAGAAACAAGAGTTCTTTTGTGCCTAGTATACATAACAACAGTATAGAAACTTTCATACAATTAGTGCTTAAAGATATTGAAATGTTAAAGTGCAATTACAATAAATCTCCTGTATGTAATAGAGATACTCAAAAGAATTTTTCCAGAGAGGAAATGCTAGCTTTATCTAATTTGAAATCTAACAAAGCTATTATTTGCAAGCCTGCGGACAAGGGTGGGGACACTGTTGTGATGGATAGGGCATATTATATAAGAGAAATAGAACAACAACTCCAAGATAGAAAGGTATATAAATTATTAAATTATGACCCATCTAATATGATCAAGAGAGATCTGGTGAATTGAATTAATAGGGCAGTGTGTAATGGACTGATAACTCTAAAAGAACAGAAATTTCTGGTTCCAGAGACATTCTCTATACCAGTCCTTTACACACTGCCCAAGATCCATAAAAACAGACAAACCCCCCCTTGACGCCCTATTGTGGCAAGTACTAACTCAATATTAACTAATGTATCCAAATACTTAGATAAAATTCTAAGACCTTTTGCAACTCAATCAATGTCTTACATTAAGGATACATGGGATTTTATAGAAAAATTAGAATCTTTAGATTTGCCTTGTGACAAAACAATTATCTTTTCTTTAGACGTGACATCATTATACATGTCTATCACACATGAAAGTGGACTAGGGGCCATGAGACAAGCTATCTATACAAGTAATAGGTTTACTGTTTTTCAAGGTGAATTCCTCCTAGAATTACTACAGCTGGTACTTTATAATAACTTCTTTCTTTTTCAAGATTCTTTTTACATACAATGCCAGAGAACTGCTATGGGGTCCAATGTCGCCCCCACATATGCCAATGTTTTCATGAATGTCTATGAGGAGAGATTTGTATATACCAATAAAGCATTCATCCAACATGGGATATGCTGGTTTATATATATAGACAATATATTTGGCATATGGGGGGGGGGGCGACTTGGACTCCTTGCTTAATTTTGTAGCTGATTTAAATATCTCTACCAGACACATAAAACTCAAGCTAGTAAGTAGCGAGGAATCAATTGACTTTTTGGACACAACTGTCTATAAAAAGGATGAGAAATTACTGGTTGATCTATATAGGAAGGATAGTGACAGAAACAGTTTGTTAAAATATAAGAGTGCTCACTATCCTCCCTTGATCAACAGTCTCCCTTAAAGCCAACTCCTTCGAGTTAAGAAAATTGTATCTGATGAGAGATTAGCACAGACTAGATTAAATGAAATGGGTGATCTCTTCTTACAGAGAGGTTATCCTAAGCAATTAGTAGAAGAACAAATTAGAGATATTGGGAAGGTCCCTAGAACCTCCATCTTAAAGGGGGAATATAGTAATAAGAAGAAAGATAAAACTAAGCAAATGGTTTTTGTCTCTCAGTTTAACCCTTTAAGTAACAAAATTAATAAGATCATTAGGAGACACTGGTCTATACTAAAAGAATTGAACCCCAACATTGTGGAATTCCAGGAGGCCCCTATGGCAGCCTATAGGAGATGCAAGAATATTAAGGATGTCCTCGTTAAAGCTGACGTAGGTCCCAAGAAAAAAGGTATTCAAACTTTTCTGTCTACCCCTAAGGTTGGCTGTTTCCCTTGTTTGGGTTGCTGCAATTGTAGCAACATTATAAAAGGGGATCATTTTGTACATCCCCAAAATGGGAGGAAATATAGGATTCCTGGTTATTTCACCTGTAATTCTGAATATATTGTGTACCTTATAAAATGCCCATGTGCAAAAATTTATATTGGAGAGTCCACAAGAAGGATTAGAGACAGGATTAATGAGCATAAATCTAACATACGTTGTGGCAACAAAGATGCTCCTGTCTCTAATCCCTTTTTACAAGCTGGTCATAGTATATCCCAACTTAGGTACCAAATTATTGAACAAATCAAAAAACTAAGAAGAGGTGGGGATAGACAGAGAATACTAAAGTGTAGGGAAGCATATTGGATCTACACTTTACAGTCTCTGATTCCATTTGGGATGAATAAAGAAATAGACTGGGGAGTTACTTTGTAAATTTGCTAGTTAAACTATATCTTTGAATACTTTTGTAGATATTCCCCTAAGAGTGATTTATTATATATATCAAAAGTTAGTGTTTAAATGTATAGTGTTAACTACCTATATATTTATGTTTTTATTTTTTCTGTACTTGCATCTTTTCTAGGTCACTAATTATTGGAAGTGATGGCCTTTCTTCACCACTAGATGGAGCAGTGAGCTTTTTGAATGTTTGTATTCTATTGTTAATATATACTAGATGTACACCTGCAACAGGTATAAGTCTCCTCCCCTTATGGGTATATAGGTGTGGTGTTAGGCCATGTTTTATGTCACATGATAAAGGTCTATTAGGACCGAAACGTTGTGTTGTGTTTTTCTGATGTCCCAATAAAGTAACTCTTTAAGCATTATCATTGTGGTGCTGTTCCTCCTTTTGGATTTTCTCTGATCATACAGTAGAACCACTGACAGGCTTACATTTAGTGTATTGTAAGAAGTGTTACTGCCCATTACTAGAGGATCTCACTATCCCTCTAACCAGACAGTGTTCCAACTCCTCACACCAGAAGCAGCAGCAATGTTTTCTGAAGTGTTTCTGTTCTTTGTCCAGAGGGAACTTAGTTCCTCCTGCAAACATAGTGCAGGAACTCCATTCCCATGCGTTTCTGCCCGGCTTGACCCCTGATGTCAAACTAATCTAATTAGATTCTATGAGGAAGTAAGTAAAAATATAGATAAAGGGGGATCAGTTGATGTGATATACTTAGATTTTGCAAAGGTGTATGATACAGTGCCACATGAGAGATTAATGCACAAAATTAGGGGACTGGGAATCCCTGACAATGTTAGCTCATGGAAAAAATACCTGGATAAATGATAAGGAGCAACGAGTAGTAGTGAATGGATCAACTCAGATTGGACAAAGGTAGTCAGTGGAGTCCCCCAGGGATCAGTACTGGGCCCTGTTCTTTTTAATATTTTCATAAATGACTTGGAGCAAGGATTAAATAGCGACATCTCTATTTTTGCAGACGATACTAAGTTAAAACGATTCAAAAGATGAGGCAGCAGTCGATTATTGTGTGAATAAAGAGTCCAATCTTTATTTTCCAGTTTAAAACATCACAGCAAAGGGTAAAAAATGCAGGCTGGTTAGACTAGTTTTGGCAATGCCGTAATCATAAACCTGCTGACACTTAAAAGTGGACATATTTAAAGGGATTATCTATCACAGTGATTGGTCAATGTTAATGGGAGGATACAATAACTCCCCCACATATTAACCTCTTACTTACAAATGTGAAACTACAATTAGCTCCAAAAGTTAACTATGAATACACAATTTATAGGCATTAGACTGTTTCAATCACAGAGAACCAATACATATAGACTCAAACTGATAGTTGGCATATATAAATAAATAGAAGACACACACAAAAATGACCATGAATAGTAAAGATATATATACATATAAAAATATATAAATGTGGGAATATCGATGTTAATACTCATAAGGGAATATTTATATATGGCAGCAGTGAAACCACAATTAAGAGACGCCATAGAATAAATGAATAAATATATTGCCAATTTCTTAAGCCTTAGCATGCACTAAATCCTCATTTGAGTAACTGAGATTTACCTTCAATATTAAATATCCCTAAGTTACCTAAGCATAAATTCAAAATATATAAAGCATGGCTCTTAGAATATTGAACTCTGTATTCATATTAGCACATCTGATGTACCTACAGTGTGATTCCCAAATGTATAGTACTATAAACAATATGCCCAAATCGATAAGCACATATATATCTAGCCAATCAGGCCAACAAGTTCCAAGAGAAGATATATATACATGTCTACTAGTGTATGTAGATATGCGAAATGGTCCCAATAATTTGTTTAATTCACAGATATCAACACAGACTGGGAATATGATAACAGACTATTGGAAGAGTTGTAAGTGGGGTACCAGCCCAGTACGCGAGAAATGCGTAAAGGGTAACAGTGTGGTATAATAAGGACCCTCAAAAACACTCCAAGATTTAAAGAGGATCTATATGTGCAATGGCAATTACCGCAAATATATTTCAAAGATGTGTATATATCCCTACAGTATACAATATACGCATATATACGGAGACCCGGAAGCCTCACAGTGTAGGAGAACGGAGAGGAGTAAGCCCTTGTAAGGGAACCAGCGGTCCTGCCGAAGTTTGTCCCTATGCCAGGAGCATACCTCTGAAGAGTTCCTCTGGCTGTATACCGGGACACTGGTGCTAGATAACGGCAGAAGGGTGAGTTTTGGATTTCCCCTATTCCGCTTCAGTAGATGCCTTAGGAAAATTGGGGTCAATAACTTTGTGTTGCTCTTACTGAATTTGAGGGGTGTGTTTGCGCTACCATTATAGCCTAGCTCCATATGGTCCTTGCTACCCACCACTGATTGGTGGGTAAAAAAATATTAATAATATGAAAAAATAATAAAGAATAAAAAATGAAAACAAATTGACAGTTCAATATCTAGGTATATGTTAATATTAATAATATATAAAATTTAGACACCGGTGTCGCTATCAATAAAATATACTAATATTAGTAACTTTGCATAAAAACATTGATACAATTGTCTGATGATAGAGGTATTTCAATAATGTTGCTACTAGCAGCCACGTTTACATGTATAAAGATACAATAAGATACTGGAGATATGTTCTAAATCACAATCAGTACATTCTGATATACGGTGTAATTAAGAGTAATATATCAGTCCATTATTTTCCTTTAGCGTATGTATGATGGGTATAGAAAAGTCCAGGTTTATATTGTGGTGTGTTTGGGTACAATGATATTATTGGTATAGTTTGTTTGTATTCCAGATAGTTGTTATACAGGGAGTGCAGAATTATTAGGCAAGTTGTATTTTTGAGGATTAATTTTATTATTGAACAACAACCATGTTCTCAATGAACCCAAAAAACTCATTAATATCAAAGCTGAATAGTTTTGGAAGTAGTTTTTAGTTTGTTTTTAGTTATAGCTATTTTAGGGGGATATCTGTGTGTGCAGGTGACTATTACTGTGCATAATTATTAGGCAACTTAACAAAAAACAAATATATACCCATTTCAATGATTTATTTTTACCAGTGAAACCAATATAACATCTCAACATTCACAAATATACATTTCTGACATTCAAAAACAAAACAAAAACAAATCAGTGACCAATATAGCCACCTTTCTTTGCAAGGACACTCAAAAGCCTGCCATCCATGGATTCTGTCAGTGTTTTGATCTGTTCACCATCAACATTGCGTGCAGCAGCAACCACAGCCTCCCAGACACTGTTCAGAGAGGTGTACTGTTTTCCCTCCTTGTAAATCTCACATTTGATGATGGACCACAGGTTCTCAATGGGGTTCAGATCAGGTGAACAAGGAGGCCATGTCATTAGATTTTCTTCTTTTATACCCTTTCTTGCCAGCCACGCTGTGGAGTACTTGGACACGTGTGATGGAGCATTGTCCTGCATGAAAATCATGTTTTTCTTGAAGGATGCAGACTTCTTCCTGTACCACTGCTTGAAGAAGGTGTCTTCCAGAAACTGGCAGTAGGACTGGGAGTTGAGCTTGGCTCCATCCTCAACCCGAAAAGGCCCCACAAGCTCATCTTTGATGATACCAGCCCAAACCAGTACTCCACCTCCACCTTGCTGGCGTCTGAGTCGGACTGGAGCTTTCTGCCCTTTACCAATCCAGCCACGGGCCCATCCATCTGGCCCATCAAGACTCACTCTCATTTCATCAGTCCATAAAACCTTAGAAAAATCAGTCTTGAGATATTTCTTGGCCCAGTCTTGACGTTTCAGCTTGTGTGTCTTGTTCAGTGGTGGTCGTCTTTCAGCCTTTCTTACCTTGGCCATGTCTCTGAATATTGCACATCTTGTGCTTTTGGGCACTCCAGTGATGTTGCAGCTCTGAAATATGGCCAAACTGGTGGCAAGTGGCATCTTGGCAGCTGCACTCTTGGCTTTTCTCAGTTCATGGGCAGTTATTTTGTGCCTTGGTTTTTCCACACGCTTCTTGCGACCCTGTTGACTATTTTGAATGAAACGCTTGATTGTTCGATGATACAATATTACCATCTCTGAAGCCGAAGAATCAACAGTGAGTACATATTGAAATTACAATATAACAACTATCTGGAATACAAACAAACTATACCAATAATATCATTGTATCCAAACACACCACAATATAAACCTTGACTTTTCTATACCCATTATACATACGCTAAAGGAGAATAATGGACTGATATATTACTCTTAATTACACCGTATATCAGAATGTACCGATTGTGATTTAGAACATATCTCCAGTATCTTATTGTATCTTTATACATGTAAACGTGGCTCCTAGTAGCAACATTATTGAAATACCTCTATCATCAGACAATTGTATCAATGTTTTTATGCAAAGTTACTAATATTAGTATATTTTATTGATAGCGACACCGGTGTCTAAATTTTATATATTATTAATATTAACATATACCTAGATATTGAGCTGTCAATTTGTTTTCATTTTTTATTCTTTATTATTTTTTCATATTATTAATATTTTTTTACACATTAAATTTTATTCATATAGACCCTCTTGTTACATTATTTTTGTCAAATTTCTCATCGAGAGAACATTGGTTCCGTAAGTGTATTCTCTATAGTAACGAAAAACAGTATTAGGACACCTACATAAGGTCACAATATAATTAAGGTTATTCATATCAGTGAATACTGCACTTAGTATATATTCTTCTTATTATAGATATAATTCTAGTTTATTATAAGTTAAAGGGACAGTAAACCTTAAAAATAATGTTATATAATTCTGCACATAGTGCAGAATTATATAACATTATTTAGGTTCTATAGCCATAAAAGCATTTTTTACCTTTTTAATTTGTTAAAATACAGCGCTTTAACAGATCCGCTCTCTGCTGAGCGGGTCTGTTATTTTTAGTCAGCGCATCGGGCCAGCTGTATAGTCACAGCCGGCCCGACCGCGCCATAGCACTAAGTGCAGCTTGCTCCTGTGACATTATTTTTAAGGTTTACTGTCCCTTTAAGTCACTTTCACAGTCAGCCTTTAGGGGCGCTCCTAACATAACGTCACTCCAATACACCCCTTTATTCTAATTTGTGAGGAATTAGAATCGTTAGGAAGCCAGTACTGCCATTCTAAGTATTAGTGTACACCCACTCACACTTACGCACCACTGATTCCTTGGCTCAGAGTGCTATTTTATCCACATTGAATGTGATGCAACATCTGGGAAAGCCTTTTTTATACGATACTAAGTTAAGTAAGGTCATTAGGTCATAAGTATGGGCAGGTAAATGGAAAATGAGATTTAATACGGGAAAATGCAAGGTTCTAAATTTTGGAAGTAAAATTAAGCAGACAATTTATTATTTAAATGGGACAAGACTTAGCAAAACAGAGGAGGAAAGGGATTTGGGAGTAGTAATAGATAACAAGCTAAAGATGAGTGCACAATGCAGGGCAGCAGCTTCAGAGGCTAATAAGACTATATAAATCCCTGGTAAGACCTCACCTTGAGTATGGATTGCAGTTCTGGGGACCGATCGCAAAAAAAGATACTGCAGAGTGATAAAAAGGTCAGAGAAGGGCCAAAAAACTAATAAAGGGAATGGAGAATTTAAGCTATGAGGAGAGGCTCGCCAAACTAGGTCTGTTTTCTTTAGAAAAAAAGGTGCTTGAGAGGTGACATGATTACTTTATATAAATATATTCAAGGCCCATATAAAGAGATGGCAGAAGCTCTGTTTATTCCAAGAAAATTGTTTGTGACAAGAGGTCACAATTTAAGGTTGGAGGAAAGGAGATTTAATCTCCGGCAACGGAAACATTTTTTCACTGTAAGAGCAATAAAATTGTGGAACTTATTACCAAAGGAGGTAGTGAATGCTAATATCCTAGATACATTTAAAAATTGTTTGGATACATTTCTGTCTAGAAACAAAATTCATGGATATGATTGCTTGTATAAATGGGTCATCTTTTAGTGGGATTATTTACGCTTAACTGGAGCTTTTTGTATATATTAGTATAGGTTGAACTTGATGGACTTCGGTCTTTTTTTAACCTCATCTACTATGTTACTATGTTTGGACGTTCCAGGTAGATGGAAGCATCCAACCGCTGCCAACCAATGTGACAGACTCCGGCTACCATGAATTGGCAGCTCTGCCAAAGGACCTTCCTATACCTGGAACATGCCGCTATGTAGCGGAGAAAGTAATAAAATAGCAGAGCTGACCCAAATAACTAGACAGACTAGCATTCAGGTGAAACACAAAGAACAACTATATTGTGGAAAACACACTACCTTTATATAAAAATTTATCTTGATAAGGAGCCTTATCAGGCCCCCAGATCTCCCGCCATTCCTGCTTCTCCAGACAGGCTGGCACCCCCTATAGTGTACATTGTCTTATAGAGTCCCAGGGATAAAAAGGTAGTGGTTTTGGGGTGATCCCGGTTGGGACTTTCAGGGTGTCCTTGGAAAGCTCTTGGTCCCCAGATGCCACAGTCCAAAAAGCGGCATGATCCATCGCTGGGACCAGGAGTTACAGCCTGGGAAAAATATGGAGGTGGGGGTGTCCAAAATCCCCAGTTCCCAAGGGAGCTCCCCTCTGGCAATCACCCCACCTCTGGTCCTCCCTAGGGGCTATCAATCCCCAAAAGAGCGGAGCTCTGGGGCAAGGGGCCACTGGAGCAACCTGGGGTAAGAAAAGCGGGTATCCGGTGCTGTGTGGCCCGGCCGGCAGTTCTAGGAGCCCGGCCAGCCAAGAAGGGTTTTCCCTGTCAGAGAACAGCTCCACTGGGAGGATGTGCAAAACACCAAAATGAACAAAACCAAGCACCCTGGAGATCGCAAAAGCTCCCAAAAGTTCTGGGGAGAAATATGAGGGGCTAGGTAGAGGGGGATGGAGGTTTAACCCAAAGCCCGTTAAATTTGATTGCGCTCAAGGTAACGTGTTTACTTTCAACTCTTAATACGCGTACTACTTCTAAGGCGTGCAAAGAGCCGCAATGTACCACTAAGCGTATGCAACAGAACAGAGCACTCCACTCATAATCTAGCCCATAATGTTTCTGATGCCATAACACTGTTTGTGATGTCATCATACAATCAATAACCACACTTAAATGAGGGACATGTTGCAAGTGATCATTATGGCTAAGGTGACAACCTGCCCCCCCCCCCCCATGAGAATCAATGTTTTATAAGAAAAGACTACTAAAAATATAACTGAATAAACAATTGAATGTGTAGTTAGCTGCGTAGCAATATAAGTCTTGTTTTCTTACGTAGCTAGTGGTTACATTATTTCAGACAAAGATAGATTAGAAAAAAATGCAAAAAAATAAATAAAATTAAATTTGGGTTTTTTTGTTCCACTTTTTTTTTTTAGGCGGGTGTAGAATAGTGCATTAGTTTGGTTTGTATCATATTAATTGCCTATTAATAATGTCATTGTTATGGTAAAAAGTAATGGAGTCTCTATAGAAATAAAATGAAATCTCATTTTCCTTGTCACATCTTTCGAAATGAATGATTCGTTTGTGCCAACACTTCTGAGGAATAGAAAGAGAATAAGACAAAAGAACAATAAACAAAGCATTTTATTAATAGTGTACAAACTATTAAATACTTTTCCCTGGCAGGTGAGTCATTATAACAGCATTAACATTCATTGAACGCACACATGCAAGCAATAACCCATTATCAATGCTCTTCTGCATTGAGTTGTTCCATTTCTATAAACAAGGTGTATGTAATGTTAGGTGTTGAAGACAATGTCATGCATCACAAAGCTTTTAGTTGGATAGTTGAGACATGAGCACAGTTTTATTTTTCTAAGCATAACTCTCTAGACTTCAAAAAGTAAGTTTAATGGAATACAAATGAAGCCATTTATGGTAATTAAAAAAAAAAAGATTGCCTTAGAGTACTAAAATACATTAGTAATTTAATGCATTGCTCTGTTACTACCTTAAAGGGATACTGAAACCAATTTTTTCTTTCATGATTCAGATAGAACATGCAATTTTAAGCAACTTTCTTATTTACTCCTATTATCAATTTTTCTTAGGTTCCCTTGATATATTTGTTTGAAAAAGCAGGAATGTAAGTTTATGAGCTGGACCATTTTTGGTTCAGACCCTGGGCAGCGCTTGCTGATTGGTGGATAGCCATCAGTCAGCAAGCACTACCCAGGTGTTGAACCAAAGATGGGCCAGCTCGTAAGCTTACATTCCTGATTTTTCAAATTAAGATACCAAGAGAATGAAGACAAATTGATAATAAGAGCAAATTAGAAATTTGCTTAATATTGCATGCTCTATCTGAATCATGAAAGAAAAATGTGGGTTCAGTACCCCTTTAATAAAAGTTATCAATCATTATTATATAACTAACGTTTATAACAATTAAAAAATATGTTTGACTAAGCTAATGAAACATGCAGACGGAATCCCGAGACATCATTTTATAGAATTTCCCTTTATTAGTGAAGCAAGATAATTTAGATTGTTGATAATTAACGGCTAGATTACAAGTTTTGCTTTATGAGTAAAAAAGCAGCGTTAAGGCTCATTGTACCACACACTTTTTTGGCCGTACCGCAAATTAACTTATGCAATTTGCGTAAAGTCTTTTTTCAATGGGACTTCCATAGCGCTGGTATTACAAGTTTTTTTTTGGAGGCCAAAAAGTGAGCGGTACAGCCTATCCTGCAAGATTTGTAACGCATTCTAAAGTCAGTACTTTTGAGTTTTACGCTACAAAGCTGTAGCATAAAACTCATAACTAAAGTGTTAAAAAGTACACTAACACCCATAAACTACCTTTTAACCCCTAAACCGAGGCCCTCCCGCATCGCAAACACTAAAATAAAATAATTAACCCCTAATCTGACGCTCCGGACAGATTAGGGGTTAATTATTTTATTAACCCCTAAACCGCCGCACTCCCGCCACGCAAACACTAGTTAAATATTATTAACCCCTAATCTGCTGTCCCTAACATCGCCGCAACCTATATTACAGTTATTAACCCCTAATCTGCCGCCCCCAACGTTGATGCCACTATACTAAATGTATTAACCTCTAAACCTAAGTCTAACCCTAACCTTAACACCCCCTAACTTAAATATAATATAAATAAATCTAAATAAAAATTAATATTATTACCTAAATAATTCCTATTTAAAACTAAATACTTACCTATAAAATAAACCCTAAGATAGCTATAACTAATAGTTACATTGTATCTAGCTTAGGGTTTATTTTTATTTTACAGGCAAGTTTGTATTTATTTTAACTAGGTAGAATAGTTATTAAATAGTTATTAAATATTTAATAACTACCTAGCTAAAATAAATACAAAAGTACCTGTAAAATAAAACCTAACCTAAGTTATACTAACACCTAACACTACACTACAATTAAATACATTTACTAAATTAAAAACAATTAAATACATTAAATAAAAGTTAGTTAAAGTACAAAAAAAAAACACTGGATGAAGACTTCTGCCCGTCTGGAGGACCACTTCGCCTGGCTTGGATGAAGACTTCTCCCAGCTTCGTTGAGGACTTTGACCTGGTTGGATGAAGACTTCTGCTGCTTCCTTGAGGATGGATGTCTGGTCTTCAGAACAGTAAGTCGATCTTCAGGGAATTAGTGTTAGGATTTTTTAAGGGTGTATTAGGTGGGTTTTATTTTTAGGTTAGGGTTTGGGCCTGCAATAGAGCTAACTGCCCTTTTAAGGGCAATGCCCATCCAAATGCCCTTTTCAGGGCAATGGGGAACTTAGGTTTTTTTAGTTAGTATTTTATTTCGGGGGTTGGTAGTGTGGGTGGTGGGTTTTACTGTTGGGGGGTTGTTTGTATTTTTTTACAGGTAAAAGAGACGATTTCTCTGGGGCAATGCCCCGCAAGAGGCCCTTTTAAGGGCTATTGATAGTTTAGTTTAGGCTAGGGATTTTTTTTATTTTGGGGGACTTTTTTATTTTGATAGGGATATTAGATTAGGTGTAATTAGTTTAAAATAGGTAGTTTATGGGTGTTAGTGTACTTTTTAGCACTTTAGTTATGAGTTTTATGTTACAGCGTTGTACCATAAAACTCTTAACTACTGACTTTAAAATGTGTTACAGATCTTGGAGGTAGAGGGTGTACCGCTCACTTTTTGGCCTCTCAGGAAAGACTCGTAATACCGGCGCTATGGAAGTCCCATAGAAAAAAGACTTTACGAAGTTTAAGTAAGTCGTTTTGCGGTAAGGCCAAAGAAGTGTGTGGTGCCCCTAAACCTGTAAGTATGACATGACTGATGGCTAGAAATGTTAAAATCATCTCACATAATGTGAGAGGCCTCAATACGGACGCGAAGAGGAAAACTGCACTCACCCAATACTCTAGGGCAGATCTTGTATTGCTACAGGAAACGCACTTTCTGGTATGGCAGGCTCTCAGCGATTAAAATGAACATCCTCCCACGAATTTTATATCTCTTCAGGGCCCTCTCAATCAAGGTAACTATATCAGATTTACAGAAATTACAGGCTTCCCTAAACACTTTCCTGAGAGGTGACAGAAAGGGAAGAATAGCCTCACATACACTATCCCGACACAGACAGCTCTCTTGATAACTCAAGCAGGGGGCTGATTAACACGGACCTAAGGGAGAACTGTATTAAGATGGTCTTTAGATGGAATCTTACCCCAGAGAGGACACAACATTTTTCCTCTGAAGGTACTACTAGTTGCTATAGAGGATGTGGGGCTAGAGGGACATACATACATATGTGGTGGGAATGCCCTGGGATTAGAGCAATATGGGAGCAGTTACAGAGACTTTTGGGCAGAGTACTGGGAGATCCAATTGTCCTGACCGCAGCTCAGGCTCTTCTAAATCATAGGCTCATCTCATACAATAAAGCAATTAATATGTTCATCAAGACTTTATGCACGGCGACCAGGATCTGTATAGCCAGGCACTGGAAGGTAGGGGCCACAACCTGGCCTGAAGTGATAGATAAAATAGAACACATATATTCTATGTCAGACATAGCCACGAATATTCTAGGAAGCAGAGATCAATTTCTTAAAGTTTGATTTTACTGGATAATGCAGGAGAAAACGGAGTAGGGGAGTGGAGACTAAACGAAAGGTCAGGATTATTTACAGGACTTACCCTTCCAGCTGCTTTCCGGTTATAGCAGTGATGCCTCGATATGGAGGCATCCTGCAATAACCTTACATGGCCATCCGATGCAGAGAGAGCCACTCTGTGGCCCTCTCTGCACCGGACATCGATGGCCGGTATCGTTGGTGGGTGGAAGCCGACTTGGAAGGAGGGTGGGCGGCCATCAGTGTGTCCTGTGACATCAAGGGGGGCGGGATCGGAGGCAGGACCTTTAGGGGGCGCGCGCGTGCACGGAGGTTGGCGGGCGCGTGCACGGGCGGGAGCAGGTGGGAACCGTTACACTACGGAAAATATTGTTAGGAAAAAATGCCCAAATCTTGTTTATGCAAAAGCACAAAAAAAGATCGTGGAGGGGTGGGGGGTTGGTTTTGTGTGGGGGGAAGCTACACTACAGAAAATTTTAATAAAAATTAAAAAAAAAACATGTTTTCTTCTAAACTGGGTACTGGCAGACAGCTGCCAGTACCCAAGATGGCGCAGATTAAGTTAGAGTGGGAGGGTTATAGAACTGTTTGGGGGGGGATCAGTGAGGTTGGGGGCTAAGGGGGGGGGGATAGTACACAGCAGCATATGTAAATATGCTTTTTAAAAAAACACAAAAAAACAACAAATATAGCTTTTATTTTAGTACTGGCAGACTTTCTGCCAGTACTTAAGATGGCGGGGACAATTGTGGGGTGGGGGAGGGAAGAGAGCAGTTTGGGAGGGATCAGGGGGTCTAATGTTTCAGGTGGGAGGCTGAGCTCTACACTAAATGTGATATTAACCCTGCAAGCTCCCTACAAGCTACCTAATTAACCCCTTCACTGCTAGCCATAATACACGTGTGATGCGCAGCGGCATTTAGCGGTCTTCTAAATACCAAAAAGCAACGCCAAAGCCATATATGTCTGCTATTTCTGAACAAAGGGGATCCCAGAGAAGCATTTACAACCATTTGTGCCATAACTGCACAAGCTGTTTGTAAATGATTTCAGTAAGAAACCTAAAATTGTGAAAAATTTAACGTTTTTTTTTAATTTGATTGCATTTGGCGGTTAAATGGTGGCATGAAATATACCAAAATGGGCCTAGATCAATACTTGGGGTTGTCTACTACACTACAGCTAAAATTACCCCAAACAACATAATTTATGCTTACCTGATAAATTACTTTCTCCAACGGTGTGTCCGGTCCACGGCGCCATCCATAACTTGTGGGAATATTCTCTTCCCCAACAGGAAATGGCAAAGAGCACAGCAAAAGCTGTCCATATAGTCCCTCCCAGGCTCCGCCCCCCCAGTCATTCGACTGACGGATAGGAGAAAAAAAGGAGAAACTATAGGGTGCCATGGTGACTGTAGTGTATAAAGAAAGAAATTTTTCAAACCTGATTAAAAAACCAGGGCGGCCCGTGGACCGGACACACCGTTGGAGAAAGTAATTTATCAGGTAAGCATAAATTCTGTTTTCTCCAACATTGGTGTGTCCGGTCCACGGCGTCATCCATAATTTGTGGGAACCAATACCAAAGCTTTAGGACACGGATGAAGGGAGGGAGCCAATCAGGTTACCTAAACAGAAGGCACCACGGCTTGCAAAACCTTTCTCCCAAAAACAGCCTCCGAAGAAGCAAAAGTATCAAATTTGTAGAATTTGGCAAAAGTGTGCAGAGAAGACCAAGTCTCTGCCTTACATATCTGATCAACAGAAGCCTCGTTCTTGAAGGCCCATGTGGAAGCCACAGCCCTAGTAGATTGAGCTGTGATTCTTTCAGGAGGCTGCCGTCCGGCAGTCTCATAAGCCAATCGGATAATGCTTTTCAGCCAGAAAGAAAGAGAGGTAGCAGTAGCTTTTTGTCCTCTCCTCTTACCAGAGTAAACGACAAACAAAGATGATGTTGTCTAAAATCCTTTGTTGCTTCTAAATAGAACTTCAAAGCACGGACTACATCTAAATTGTGTAACAAACGTTCCTTATTTGAAACTGATTTCGGACACAGAGAAGGAACAACTATTTCCTGGTTAATATTCATGTTGGAAACAACTTTTGGAAGAAAACCAGGCTTGGTACGCAAAACAACCTTATCTGAATGGAACACCAGATAGGGTGGGTCACACTGCAAAGCAGATAATTCATAAACTCTTCTAGCAAAAAAAATAGCAACCAAAAACAGAACTTTCCAAGATAATAACTTGATATCTATGGAATGTAAGGGTTCAAACGGAACCCCTTGAAGAACTGAAAGAACTAAATTTAGACTCCAGGGAGGAGTCAAAGGTCTGTAAACAGGCTTGATCCTGACCAAAGCCTGTACAAAAGCTTGAACATCTGGCACAGCTGCCAGTCGTTTGTGTAACAAGACAGATAGAGCAGAAATCTGTCCCTTTAGAGAACTCGCTGACAATCCCTTATCCAAACCTTCTTGGAGAAAGGAGAGGATCCCGGGAATTTTAATCTTACTCCATGAGAATCCCTTGTATTCACACCAACAGATATATCTTTTCCATATTTTATGGTAAATCTTTCTAGTCACAGGTTTTCTGGCTTAGACCAAAGTATCTATCACTGAATCCGAAAACCCGCGCTTGGATAAAATCAAGCGTTCAATTTCCAAGCAGTCAGCTGGAGAGAAATTAGATTTGGATGTTCGAATGGACCTTGCACTAGAAGATCCTGTCTCAAAGGTAGCTTCCATGGTGGAGCCGATGACATATTCACCAGGTCTGCATATGTAATGAACCCACAATACAGACTATGCAAAAGTTTGTTTTGTTGCTCCTTTGTGAACACACCTTGTAATATGCTGAGTTGCAAGGATGTGTCACTGTGAGCTGATTTAATGCACAACAATGAGGTTTTGCTGCGAATAAAAAAGATTGGATTGCTGGACTTCACTATAATAAAGTATAATAAGTCCCGGAGGTAGTTTGTTTAGGATTTGTATTCAGTTTCTTATAAGTTCAATTGGAATTTCACACACACTCACTCACATAAAATATATACATTCCAAGCTCACCAATGGAGATCACCAAATGCGGTATTCCGAGTTTATGCAATTACAGGTATATGATATTCCGTATATATACAGTAGAATGCTATCGAGTCTTTGAAGCATAAGAGTATTAATGTGATAAAGGAGCCTGGAGTAAGGTTATGCAGTGAAAGAGGATCAACGGCTGTTAACAGGAAAGTTTGTTTTACCTTGCTGGGAAGCGCTTCTCTGTGCGGTGACTGCTGCGGCTCCAGTGAGAGAGTGTGTGACTCACTTCCGGTATAGCGCAGCGGCGTCAGTGAACAGGTCTTACAGTTTGGAGGTTCAGCAGAGACTAACCTGAGTAACAGCACAAAGAGGTGAGATCCGTGCGGTATTAGATCTGAGGATATCCCAAAAGGTAGATGAGGATGAGGATTCACTCTGAAAGTCAAACGTAACATATACTTAGGAAAGTGTGACCTGGAGACTGAGGATATACAACCTCAGAAGGAGGTTGCTAGACTTCAATAATCAGGCACTGATTAAGAGAAAAGGTCCTCCTTATAAAGGATAGAGGAGTGGGAGGGATATACCTTAAAGGTATATCACATATGCCCCCCCCAAGGCAACAGAAAAGTGACAAGCTAACGTGGCTTGTCAGGGTGCCGACGATGGAAGGCAGCCAAGAGGACGGGTGCATGCAAGTCATCCCGTAATTCCCAGGAATTATCCTCAGAACCGTAACCCTTCCACTTAATCAGATACTGTAGACGTCCTCTATGGATACGAGAGTCCAATATGCGGTCAACTTCATATTCCAAGTGATCATGAAGAAGAATAGGTGCCGGAGGCGGCTGTATGTCTCGAGGTGTACTTTTGTAAGGTTTTATCAAGGAGACATGGAAAGAAGGATGTACAGCATACGTCTTTGGTAAAGTCAATCGAACAGCATTGTCATTAATAATGTTCTCAATCGGAAATGGTCCTATGAACTGGCTAGCTAGTTTCTTGCTCGGGACTTGTAATTTCAGGTATTTGGTTGAGAGTAGGACCAAATCACCTTTCTGATATACAGGACTTGGAGTATGATGCAAGTCGTAATATTTTTTCTGATTGGCTTTGGCTTCTAATAAATGGTTTTTTAATAACTGAAGCCTTTCCTGCAGATCAGAGGCGAATGTTGCGGCAGTAGGAGAGTTAACAGAGGTGCGGGAGAAGGCAATATTTGTTGGGTGATATCCGTAGGTGGCGTAAAAAGGAGACATTTTAGTAGAGGATGAGATAGAGTTATTGTACGAGTATTCTGCCATAGGGAGGTAATCAACCCAATCATCTTGGAGATGTGTAAGATAACATCTAAGGTATTGCTCCAGTGTTTGATTCAGCCGTTCAGTCATCCCATTAGTCTGGGGGTGGTATGCAGTTGAATATCTGGAGTCTATTTGAAGAAGTTTACATAAAGATCTCCAAAAAGCAGAGGTGAACTGTGTACCACGATCAGTGACTATAACCTCTGGCATTCCGTGTAATCTGACTATGTTATTCAGATATACTTTGGCTGTGTGCATGGCTGAAGGTAATTTTTTGAGAGGTATGAAATGTCCGAGTTTAGTTAAGTGATCTACTACCACTAAAATTGTGTTATACTGTTGGGAGACTGGTAGGTCTACGATAAAATTCATTGAAATGGTGGACCATGGCATACTCGGGATTGGTAGCGATGTTAGATACCCAATCGGTTTTCTATGTTCTGTTTTGTTTCTTGCACAAACATCACAGGTATTTATATATTGAACGATTGTTTGCTCTATTGAAGGCCACCAAAAATGACGTTTGATCAGATCTGTGGTTTTTTGTACCCCTTTATGCCCAGACAAAACATTATCGTGATGGTATTTCAGAATTACAGGTCTAATTCTTTTAGGAACGTATAATTTGTTGTTATGATATAATAATCCTGATTCTGGATCTTTTGTACAGTTAAGAGGCTGTTCTTGGTCTACTTGGATTTCTTCAAGAATTTCTTTTTCCAAAGTAGAGAGTGTACCTATAAACTTGTCATGTGATATGATTGGGGTTAGAGTTATAGTGTTATTTGTTGCATCTGACATTCTTGAGAGTGCGTCAGCTTTAGTGTTTGCATGTCCAGGACGATAAGTAATGAAAAAATCAAACCTATCTAAGAACAGTGACCATCTGACTTGACGTGAGGATAAGGTTTTACTCCTTTTTAAATATTCGAGGTTCTTATGGTCTGTGTAAATTAAAAAAGGTTTATTAGCTCCTTCCAGGAGATGTCTCCAATGCTCTAGTGCACTTTTAATAGCCAGAAGTTCTTTGTCTCCGATACTGTAATTTGATTCGGCTGGCAATAACGTTCTTGAATAGAACGCTGTAGGATGTATTTCTTGAGTTTGTTGGTTTTGTTGTGATAAAATAGCTCCAATGCCTGAATTTGAGGCATCTACCTCTAATATGAATTGTGCTTTGTAATCAGGTAGAGTGAGTACCGGTGCTGTTGTGAATTTATTCTTTAAAGTCACAAATGCATTCTGAGCATCTTCAGACCACTGAAATTTGTGATTTTTTCTTGTTAGTTGAGTTAAAGGGTGAACTATAGTGGAGAAATTGTTTATAAATTTTCTATAGAAGTTTGAGAACCCCAGAAATCTCTGGAGGGCTCGCACTGTCCTGGGTCTGGGCCATTCCTGGATCTTAGTAGTTTTCTCTGGATCCATCTGGATCTGGTTTGGGGAGATAATGTAACCCAAGAATTTAATTTGGTGTACATGGAAACTACATTTTTCCATTTTGGCAAACAATCTATGTTCTCTTAAACGGGTGAGTACCCATCTTACATGCCTTTCGTGTTCTTGGAGGTTCTTTGAATAAATGAGGATATCATCTAAATATATGATGACGCATATATCTGTGAGATCTTTAAAACTCTCATTTATAAAGTGCTGGAAAGTCGCTGGTGCGTTGGTCAACCCGAAAGGCATCACGTTATACTGGTACAATCCATAACGTGTTCGAAAGGCAGTTTTCCATTCATCGCCATTCTTAATATGTATTAAATTATACGCACCTTTCAGGTCCAATTTTGTATAAATGGTGGCATCTGTTAGTCTTTCCAAGAGTTCTGGTATCAGAGGTAAGGGATAACGATTTTTAATCGTGATGGCGTTAAGAGCTCTGTAGTCAATTATTGGACGTAATGACAGATCTTTATTCTTCACAAAAAATATACCAGCTGCAGCTGGGGATGTAGAATGTGATATGAACCCTTTCTTTAGATTCTCATCTAGATAGGAACGTAAATGCGTCAATTCGTTTTGAGACAAGGGGTATATTTTTCCATAAGGAATCTGGGAACCTGGAATTATTTCAATCGGACAATCAAAAGGTCGGTGGGGTGGTAAGCATTCAGCTTCCTTGAGATCAAAAACATCAGCCAAATCCGAATATACCGATGGAACACCAATCTCAATATTCGCTATAGTACAATGTGGGTAACAAGTTGTTAAGCAATATGTGGAAGTGAACTGAAGTTTGTTAATTGACCAATCTATATTCGGGTTGTGTGTAGCTAACCAAGTATACCCCAGAATGACTGGATGTTTTTCAATGGGTATGATATCGTATGTTAAGTATTCTGTGTGACCCCCTATTGAGGTAAGTAAAGGAATTGTGTGGTGAGTAATAGGACCTCTTTGTATCAGAGATCCATCAATTAATCTAACGAATACCGGTTGCCTTTTACACTCAGTGGGTATTTTATTATTTTCTACATAATTTACATCAATATAATTGCCAGATGCCCCAGAATCAATAAGTGCGTCACTCTGGATAAGTAGTTGGTCCCACTGTAATGAGAGAGATAATGTGAGTTGAGAGGAATCAGCGTGGTTACAAACAGATATAGTGTTAATAGGCTTACCCTTCTTTTGTTTTGCCAGTAAGGGGCATGATGCTACGGAGTGCTCCTTGTGAGCACAGTATAAGCAGAGATTAGCAAGTCTCCTTCTGGTTTTCTCCTCTTGGGATAAAGGACCTTTTATTACTCCTATTTCCATGGGGGTACTTTGACTGGAATTTCTTTCAGAACCTGAAGTTAAAGAGTATGGACGTCTTGAGGGGTTCTCAAAGAGACCTTTTTCTGCTTTCCTTTCCCTTAATCTCCTGTCCAATGTGGTACTTAGTTTGATCAATGCTGATAGAGTGTCAGGAATTTCTAATCTTGAAAGTTCGTCTTTCAATGCCTCTGAAAGCCCCAGGCGGAATTGATTCTTGAGGCTGATCTCGTTCCACTGCGAATCTGGCGCCCACATCTGGAACTCAGTGGTGTATTCCTCCACAGTCCTTTTACCCTGCTTAAGGGCACGTAATTTGGTTTCTGCACAGAGCTGGGTATTTGTATCTTCATAAAGACTGGTCATAGCTGCAAAGAAATCTGTAAGAGAGTCTAATATAGGGTTGTTATTTTCGAAAAACCTGTTGGCCCAGGTTCGTGGTTCTCCAACCAAGTATGAAATTGTGGTACAAACCTTGATACGTTCTGAGTGATAAGTGCGAGGTCTAAGGGAAAACAGCAGGTTACAAGCATTTTTAAAGTCACGAAAATCAGAGCGTTTCCCTGAGAAAGGCAATGGTGTTTGAACATGAGGTTCAGGTATTTCCTGTTGTCTGGATGAAATGCAGTCTTTTAATAAAGTTTTAACACTTGTATTTTCTGCCTGTACCTCTTGTACTGCACGTGCTAGATAGTCTAACTTTTGATAGATGTTTGTGAATTCATTTTTTATTTCTGTGGGATTCATATTCAATTTAATTTTCACAACTGAATATTATTTGGCCTGATTATTCTGTAATGAACCCACAATACAGACTATGCAAAAGTTTGTTTTGTTGCTCCTTTGTGAACACACCTTGTAATATGCTGAGTTGCAAGGATGTGTCACTGTGAGCTGATTTAATGCACAACAATGAGGTTTTGCTGCGAATAAAAAAGATTGGATTGCTGGACTTCACTATAATAAAGTATAATAAGTCCCAGAGGTAGTTTGTTTAGGATTTGTATTCAGTTTCTTATAAGTTCAATTGGAATTTCACACACCCTCACTCACATAAAATATATACATTCCAAGCTCACCAATGGAGATCACCAAATGCGGTATTCCGAGTTTATGCAATTACAGGTATATGATATTCCGTATATATACAGTAGAATGCTATCGAGTCTTTGAAGCATAAGAGTATTAATGTGATAAAGGAGCCTGGAGTAAGGTTATGCAGTGAAAGAGGATCAATGGCTGTTAACAGGAAAGTTTGTTTTACCTTGCTGGGAAGCGCTTCTCTGTGCGGTGACTGCTGCGGCTCCAGTGAGAGAGTGTGTGACTCACTTCCGGTATAGCGCAGCGGCGTCAGTGAACAGGTCTTACAGTTTGGAGGTTCAGCAGAGACTAACCTGAGTAACAGCACAAAGAGGTGAGATCCGTGCGGTATTAGATCTGAGGATATCCCAAAAGGTAGATGAGGATGAGGATTCACTCTGAAAGTCAAACGTAACATATACTTAGGAAAGTGTGACCTGGAGACTGAGGATATACAACCTCAGCAGGAGGTTGCTAGACTTCAATAATCAGGCACTGATTAAGAGAAAAGGTCCTCCTTATAAAGGATAGAGGAGTGGGAGGGATATACCTTAAAGGTATATCACAGCATACCAAGTCCTGCGTGGCCACGCAGGAGCTATCAGAATCACAGAGGCCTTCTCCTGTTTGATCCTGGCTACCAGCCTGGGAAGGAGAGGGAACGGTGGAAACGCATAAGCTAGGTTGAAGGACCAAGGCGCCACTAATGCATCCACTAGAGTCGCCTTGGGATCCCTGGATCTTGACCCGTAGCAAGGAACCTTGAAGTTCTGACGAGACGCCAACAGATCCATGTCTGGAATGCCCCATAGTTGAGTTAACTGGGCAAAGACCTCTGGGTGAAGTTCCCACTCCCCCAGATGGAAAGTCTGACGACTCAGATAATCCGCCTCCCAGTTGTCTACACCTGGGATGTGGATCGCAGATAGATGGCAGGAGTGATCCTCCGCCCATTTGATGATTTTGGACACCTCTCTCATCGCCAGGGAACTCCTTGTTCCCCCCTGATGGTTGATGTAAGCAACAGTCGTCATGTTGTCTGACTGGAATCTTATGAATCTGGCCTTCGCTAGTTGAGGCCAAGCCCGGAGAGCATTGAATATCGCTCTCAGTTCCAGAATGTTTATCGGGAGAAGAGACTCTTCCCGAGACCATAGACCCTGAGCTTTCAGGGAATCCCAGACCGCGCCCCAGCCTAATAGACTGGCGTCGGTCGTGACGATGACCCACTCTGGTCTGCGGAAGCTCATTCCCTGGGACAGGTGATCCTGGGTCAGTCACCAACGGAGTGAGTCTCTGGTCATCTGGTCTACTTGAATCCTTGGAGACAAGTCTGTATAGTCCCCATTCCACTGCTTGAGCATGCACAGTTGTAATGGTCTTAGATGAATTCGAGCAAAAGGAACTATGTCCATTGCTGCAACCATCAACCCTACTACTTCCATGCACTGAGCTATGGAAGGCTGCAGAATAGAGTGAAGAACTTGACAAGCGTTTAGAAGCTTTGACTTTCTGACATCTGTCAGGAAAATCTTCATTTCTAAAGAATCTATTATTGTTCCCAAGAAGGGAACTCTTGTCGACGGAGACAGGGAACTCTTTTCTACGTTCACCTTCCACCCGTGAGATCTGAGAAAGGCTAGAACAATGTCTGTATGAGCCTTTGCTTTGGAAAGAGACGACGCTTGGATTAGGATGTCGTCCAGGTAAGGTGCCACTGCAATACCCCTTGGTCTTAGAACCGTTAGAAGGGACCCGAGCACCTTTGTGAAAATCCTTGGAGCAGTGGCTAGCCCGAATGGAAGAGCCACGAACTGGTAATGCTTGTCCAGAAAGGCGAACCTTAGGAACTGAAAATGATCTTTGTGGATAGGAATATGTAGATACGCATCCTTTAAATCCACGGTAGTCATAAATTGACCCTCCTGGATTGTAGGTAAAATCGTTCGAATAGTTTCCATTTTGAACGATGGAACTCTGAGAAATTTGTTTAGAATCTTTAAATCCAGAATTGGTCTGAAAGTTCCCTCTTTTTTGGGAACTACAAACAGATTTGAGTAAAACCCCTGACCTTGTTCCACATTTGGAACTGGGTGTATCACTCCCATCTTTAACAGGTCTTCTACACAATGTAAGAATGCCTGTCTCTTTATTTGGTTTGAAGATAAGTGAGACATGTGGAACCTTCCCCTTGGGGGTAGTTCCTTGAATTCTAGAAGATAACCCTGAGAGACTATTTCTAGTGCCCAGGGATCCTGAACATCTCTTGCCCAAGCCTGAGCAAAGAGAGAGAGTCTGCCCCCTACAGATCCGGTCCCGGATCGGGGGCTACCCCTTCATGCTGTCTTGGTAGCAGCAGCAGGCTTCTTGGCCTGTTTACCCTTGTTCCAGCCTTGCATCGGTTTCCAAGCTGGTTTAGTCTGGGAAGCGTTACCCTCTTGTCTAGAGGCTGCAGAGTTGGAAGCCGGTCCGTTCCTGAAATTGCGAAAGGAACGAAAATTAGACTTATTCTTAGCCTTGAAAGGCCTATCTTGTGGGAGGGCATGGCCCTTACCCCCAGTGATGTCTGAATTAATTTCTTTCAATTCTGGCCCAAAAAGGGTCTTACCTTTGAAAGGGATATTAAGTAATTTTGTCTTGGAAGATACATCCGCCGACCAAGACTTTAGCCAGAGCGCTCTGCGCGCCACAATTGCAAACCCTGAATTTTTCGCCACTAATCTTGCTAACTGCAAAGCGGCATCTAAAAAAAAGGAATTAGCTAACTTAAGTGCGTGAATTCTGTCCATAACTTCCTCATATGGAGTTTCCCTACTGAGCGATTTTTCTAGTTCTTCGAACCAAAACCACGCTGCTGTAGTGACAGGAATAATACACGAAATAAGTTGAAGGAGGTAACCTTGCTGTACAAAAATCTTTTTAAGCAAACCCTCCAATTTTTTATCCATAGGATCTTTGAAAGCACAATTGTCCTCAATAGGAATGGTCGTGCGTTTGGCTAGTGTAGAAACCGCCCCCTCGACCTTAGGGACTGTTTGCCATAAGTCCTTTCTGGGGTCGACCATAGGGAATAATTTCTTAAATATAGGAGGAGGGACAAAAGGTATGCCTGGCTTCTCCCACTCCTTATTCACTATGTCCGCCACCCGCTTGGGTATTGGAAAAGTGTCAGGGTGCACCGGGACCTCTAGGAACTTGTCCATCTTGCACAATTTTTCTGGGATGACCAGATTGTCACAATCATCCAAAGTAGATAGCACCTCTTTAAGCAATGCGCGGAGATGCTCTAATTTAAATTTAAATGTCACAACATCAGGTTCTGCCTGCTGAGAAATTCTTCCTGTATCAGAAATTTCCCCATCTGACAAAACCTCCCTCATTGCCACTTCAGATTGGTGTGAGGGTATGACAGAAAAATTATCATCAGCGCACTCCTGCTCTACAGTGTTTAAAACAGAGCAATCGCGCTTTCTCTGAAATGCTGGCATTTTGGATCAAATATTTGCTATGGAATTATCCATTACTGCCGTCAATTGTTGCATAGTAACAAGCATTGGCGCGCTAGAAGTACTAGGGGTCTCCTGCGTGGGCAAAACTGGTGTAGACACAGAAGGAGATGATGTAGAACTATGTCTACTTCCTTCATCTGAGGAATCATCTTCGGCAACTTTATTATCTGTGACAGTACTGTCCTTACTTTGTTTGGACGCTATGGCACAATTATCACACATATTAGAAGGGGGAATCACATTGGCCTCCATACATACAGAACATGACCTATCTGAAGGCACAGACATGTTAAACAGGCTTAAACTGGTTAATAAAGCACAAAAACCGTTTTAAAACAAAACCGTTACTGTCTCTTTAAATGTTAAACAGTGCACACTTTATTACTGAATATGTGAAAAACTATGAAGGAATTATCCAATCTTTACCAAATTTTCACCACAGTGTCTTAAAGCATTCAAAGCATTGCACCCCAAATTTCAGGCTGTTAACCCTTAAAATGTGGAAACCGGATCCGTTTACAACTTTAACCCCCTTACAGTCCCAGCCCCAGCCTTTGCTGCGACTTCACCAATCCCAAGGGGGTATACGATACCAAATGAAGCCTTCTAGGATCGTTTTCAGTGAATTCCAGACCCACACACATGCAGCTGCATGTACTGCTCTCAAAAGTAACTGCGCAGTAATGGCGCGAAAATGAGGCTCTGCCTACTACAGAGAAAGGCCCTTCCTGACTGGGAAGGTGTCTAAACAAGTGCCTGGCGTAAAAAACGTTCCCCAAAGTTATAAAAGTGTGAAATTCAACTTCAAACTGTATCTAATACCTAAATAAAGCAATCGATTTAGCCCATAAAAGTGTCTACCAGTTTATAGCCCATAATAAGCCCTTTATTCTGTTTGAGACTAAGAAAATGGCTTACCGGTCCCCATGAGGGGAAAAATGACAGCCTTCCAGCATTACACAGTCTTGTTAGAAAAATGGCTAGTCATACCTTAAGCAGAAAAGTCTGCAAACTGTTCCCCCAACTGAAGTTCTCTCAGCTCAACAGTCCTGTGTGGGAACAGCAATCGATTTTAGTTACTGCTGCTAAAATCATCCTCCTCTTATAAACAGAACTCTTCATCTCTTTCTGTTTCAGAGTAAATAGTACATACCAGCACTATTTTAAAATAACAAACTCTTGATAGCAGAATAAAAAACTACAACTAAACACCACATACTCTTCACCATCTCCGTGGAGATGCTACTTGTTCAGAGCGGCAAAGAGAATGACTGGGGGGGCAGAGCCTGGGAGGGACTATTTGGACAGCTTTTGCTGTGCTCTTTGCCATTTCCTGTTGGGGAAGAGAATATTCCCACAAGTTATGGATGACGCCGTGGACCGGACACACCAATGTTGGAGAAAGCTCCCCACATGCTCCCTAATTAACCCCTTCACTGCTGGGCATAATACACGTGTGGTGCGCAGTGGCATTTAGTGGCCTTCTAATTACGAAAAAGCAACACCAAAGCCATATTAGCTTTGTTCAGAAATATAGCTATTTCTGAACAAAGGGGATCCCAGAGAAGAATTTACAACCATTTGTGCCATAATTGCACAAGCTGTTTGTAAATAATTTCAGTGAGAAACCTAAAGTTTGTGAAACAATTTGTGAAAAAGTGAACAATTTTTTTTATTTGATCGCATTTGGCGGTGAAATGGTGGCATGAAATATACCAAAATGGGCCTAGATCAATACTTTGGGTTGTCTACTAAAAAAAATATATATACATGTCAATGGATATTCAGAGATTCCTGAAAGATATCAGTGTTCTAATGTAACTAGCGCTAATTTTGAAAAAAAAAAAATGGTTTGGAAATAGCAAAGTGCTATTTGTATTTATGGCCCTATAACTTGCAAAAAAAGCAAAGAACATGTAAACATTGGGTATTTCTAAACTCAGGACAAAATTTAGAAACTATTTAGCATAGGTGTTTTTTGGTGGTTGTAGATATGTAACAGATTTTGGGGGTCAAAGTTAGAAAAAGTGTATTTTTTTCAATTTTTCCTCATATTTTATAATTTTTTTAATAGTAAATTATAAGATATGATGAAAATAATGGTATCTTTAGAAAGTCAATTTCATGGCGAGAAAAACGGTATAGAATATGTGTGGGTACAGTAAATGAGTAAGAGGAAAATTACAGCTAAACACAAACACCGCAAAAATGTAAAAATAGCCTTGGTCCCAAACGGATAGAAAATGGAAAAGTGCTGTGGTCATTAAGGGGTTAAGATATGTACCGTACTGGACACCTTTAATCAAATTACAGTAACTGCAGACATTTCTTGTACCTTTTATGTTATTCATGTACTGTGTGTACATCTACTTATTGAGACTTACTACATGGTTCAGATAATTTTCAGTTGCCAATAAATATTTAAAATCACATAGGTGTAGATTCCAATCCTTTTTATCCTGTTTAGCAGTGATGTGCAGTCACT
This sequence comes from Bombina bombina, assembly GCF_027579735.1. Lineage (NCBI taxonomy): Eukaryota > Metazoa > Chordata > Amphibia > Anura > Bombinatoridae > Bombina > Bombina bombina. Next base: position 1,088,147,592 of record NC_069502.1, read on the forward strand.
AGAGGCCACTGAGGCAGTGCTTCACCTCTCATATGGGCAAAAATATATATTTTTTTATGGGCTTTAAAAAAATAAAATAAAAAAATTGCAATTTTTTTCCCCAGCATTTTTTTTTTCACAGATACATGTTGTGCAATGGAGAGGCCCAAGCAGGTCTGCCCACCATTACACAACATGCTGCGCCACCTACTGGATTAAAGTGGTTAAGCTCATTGCATGTCCCATAATTGCTTATTTGAGGCAGTCCTATTTGGGCAGAACCAATCTAGTGATAGGCATTAGTCAGTGGAACTTAGGGTTGGGGCTGGATGTTAAATTATATAAAACAAAACAAAAACGGAAAAAAACTACTTTCATTTATTTTGTTGCTGTGCTGTGAAGCTGCCAGCTTTTGCTAAAGTGAAAAAGAGAGTTCTGTACTTCCCCTCTAAGTGCAGTGGAATGTGCCACTGTCACTTCCTTAATACAGACAGAGGCAGAGCAGGAAGAGATTCAGTCAATAAGCAGTGTTTAAGACACATCTTTGAAGTAAGTTCTACAACCTTAGATTTCACTGAAAGGGATTCTATTAGTGAAAATTATAATTTAATGAATGTGGTTTAGTATTTTTTGTTTTTTTACTCTTTAACAGCAGTTGAATGATCATTTTTGTATTTTGTTTCCTCAACCTCTACACACACTAACTTAACAGCTTGCCTTCACTTTCTGAACTCTCTGTAGCTCTGCTGTTTTATTACATAAAAATGCAGTGGTCTCTCTCCCTCCCCCCTTGTGTGTGTGTGTCTCTCTCTCTCTCTCTCTATCTATCTATCTACCCATCTCTCTCCTTATGTGTTGTTCTCCCCCATGGTCTCTCTGTCTCTCTTCCTCCCCCTCTGACTCTCTCATCCCTTATGTGTCTCCCTAACCCTCTGTGTTTGATTGTGTCTCTCTCTCTTTCTCTAACCCTCTGTGTGTGATTGTGTCTCTCTCTCTTTCTCTCTCTCTCTAACCCTCTGTGTGTGTGTCTCTCTCTCTCTTTCTCTCTCTCTCTCTAACCCTCTGTGTGTGTGTCTCTCTTTCTCTCTCTCTCTAACCCTCTGTGTGTCTCTCTCTCTCTTTCTCTCTCTCTCTCTAACCCTCTGTGTGTGTCTCTCTCTCTTTCTCTCTCTCTATAACCCTCTGTCTCTATCTCTTTCTCTCTCTAACCCTCTGTCTCTCTCTGTCTCTCTCTCTCACCCTCTGTGTGTGTCTTTCTCTTTCTTTCTCTCTCTAACCCTCTGTGTATGTGTTTCTGTCTACCTTTTATTTATTTAATTAATGAATTGGTAGTGCCATCTGATGGTGTGGCTTTATTTAAAGGGGTGGGGTCAAGCGCCCCACCATCTTTAAATTTCACCAGCCGCCACTGGATCAAGACATTTTTATATTTACTGAATAATGAAAGAATCTATAATCATAATTTGCAGCATTAAAGTAAAAAGTATGTTTTAAACATATTTTAATGGGCATGGATTTCTAGATCTCATAATCAGAGCAAGCATTTTGTTATCTGGCAAGTGTTTCTGTTACAATCCTTTAGACTTAAATCAGATGTTTACTAAGTTGACCAGTTTTCCAAGACACCATTTAAAGGGACATGAAACCCATATGTTTTCTTTCATGATTTAGAAAGAACATGCAATTTAAATAACGTTCCAATTTACATCTAATATCTAATTGTCTTCATTCTTTTGATATCCTTTGTTGAAAATCATATCTAAATATGCTCAGTAGCTGCTGATTGGTGGCTGCACATAGATACCTCATGTGATTGGCTCACCCATGTGCATTGATATTTCTTCAACAAAGGATATCTAAAGAATGAAGGCGTATCCAAGCAACTGCCTCACCAGCCTCTGACGTCACTGCACCTCACTGCTGTTTAGCTGCATTTTTTCAGCTCACAATAAATATATTTTTCAAGTTCTAAGTGATTGCAATCCAAGCGATAACATTTCCGTATTGGGTGGTGGAAAATCATCCATACAATGCATAGATAGCAATGGCTTTAAAAATCTCAATCCTCCTGGCATTGGGGCTTTGCACTTTATTTCAGCAACATAATAGACACACCAAATTAAACACACAAAATAGCCCTTTTGACAAGTTTGACAGTATCCCAATATGATTTTGAATAATTGTATTATCTTGCTAATGTGCAATGCATTCTGAAATGGTCACATACCCGATTTTAGATGTACATATCAATATAAGATCTAGATTTGTTAAACCCATATTCAGCACAATTGTATAGTCCTTCAGTAGTGAGAAATAAGGCAGACACTCAGGTAGTCAAAATCCAAATCACTTAACTTCATAGGCAGCAGTACAGGCAGAGTAACGTTTCGGGGTTTACACCCCCTCCTTAGGCTCAATACAAATGAACATATCTTCCATCTTTAAATAGCCACATATACCACGCCCACCTCTGACTTCATAGACATTCCCCATAGAAAGTCAGGTGTATTAAATATTTAAGTACATTATTTAACTTGAAATAAAAACAGCAATAAAGCTTAAAGATAAACAAATTCTGTCTATGAAACAAAAATCTAGATAATCACTGATAATCCAAAATAAATCCTTTTTTTCTGATAGCTGATTGAAATCAGCAATCACTATATTTGCTTAACTTTATATATAGAAAGACAGGATAAAACAAACCAATTTATTATTTATAACAGAATAGCTGTTATAACTACAATATTTAAATGTTGTGTAGCTGTAATAGCGGAACAACCACAGGAAAGACTTAGCCTGCAGTGTCAGTATTAATACAGCACTTTAATAGTAATGGATGATTCCCAGCAGCGGTGTAAGAGTGAAACTGAGTGTTTGCAAAGTAATACAGCAGGTAGAGGTTAGGATAACTGCTGATATAAGTATAAATGACACTATGCAAAAATATACGGCTGATATGTTCTTAGTACTTTGATTGTTGCAAAGCATAAGATATGGTTAGAATGCAGACTGGAGATTTAAGCAGCAAATGATAGAAAACAGGTTATCCAATAGATAAGCAAAGTATTGCAAGCAAGGAATGGCAGACAAATAACAATTAGCAGTTCAATACAGATTGAGATATACTTGCAAGTACTAGCAGCTGTAGTAGAATGAATCCGGTGGTTGGTGTATGTTAACACGATGAGAAGGGAGCAGTAGCAGTGTCCGTGAAAGCTACTGGAAGGTGTGAGCGTGGAACAGCGTGTAGATCCGGCTGTACAAAGTCAATCCGCTGGAAACAGGAAGTGTTCTGTAGCTGAGAACGGAGAGGAGCTGAACAGCAAAATGTGTAACAAAAGAGTCAGGTACTTTGTTCAGGATAGCGATGAAGGCAACAAGTAGCCTAATAGGTAAAAAGGCTTGAGGCTCAATATCTGTAAGCTGGAGTGGAGGAGTGTATCCTTTCACCTGTGCCAAACAAAATAATCAAGCAAAGAGGATAGCAGGAAGTGCACTTATAAAGCAAAAGAAGGTGGGGCTGAATTAAAGGGGACATTACAGACCCCCCCCCTTCAGGGCATCATCACCGAGGATGCATTGGGTTTCTGAGGGTAACGTCTATGAAAAAGAGCAACAAGACGTGGAGCATGGACCAGAGAGTGCAACAACCAAGAGTCCTCCTCCTGCCCATACCCCTTCCATCGAACCAAATACTGCAGTCTCCCACGATGTATACGTGAGTCGAGGACGCTATCAACTTCATATTCCTCATGGTCCTCGACAGTAACAGGTGGTGGAGGAACACTTAAGCGCGGAAATTCTTCACTGGTTCTGTAGGGTTTGAGCAACGATATATGAAAAGAAGGATGAATCTTGTATTTCTCTGGCAGGTCCAAGACAACAGTTGTTGGGTTGAGAATACGTAGAATACGGAATGGTCCGATGAATTGACTACCCAATTTCTTAGAAGGTATAACAAGTTTAAGAAATTTGGTGGAAAGCCACACTTGGTCGCCTACTTTATAATCAGGACCTGGACGATGTCTCGTATTATAGTAGTGTTGTTGATCAGTCTTGGCTTTGTGTAAGTGAACTTTCAGTAGTTGTAGGGCATCCTGTAGGTTGGCTAAGTAAGAAGTGACAGATGGTGATGCAGAATCTATTTTAGGCAGTCGGATGGTTTGAGGGTGATAACCATAAGTGGCATAGAAAGGGGTCATCTTAGTTGAGGTCGATACAGAATTATTATAAGAGAATTCGGCTAAGGCCAAATGATGGAGCCAGTCATCCTGCTGGTGTGTAATGTAGCATCTAAGATATTGTTCAAGGATACCATTCACTCGCTCAGTGAGGCCATTAGTCTGGGGGTGATATGCCGTTGAAAGTCTAGGATGTATGTTTAACAGTTTGCAAATTTCCTTCCAGAAATGGGAGGTAAACTGAGAACCACGATCTGTTATAATGACATTTGGTATCCCATGTAGTTTTACAATTTGTTTTAGGAAGGTATCAGCAGTTTGGGAGGCTGTGGGTAAACTTTTTAAAGGTATAAAGTGAGCAAGTTTCGTCAAATGGTCGACGACTACCATGATTGTGTTGTGATTTTGTGATGGTGGAAGTTCCACTATAAAATCCATGGAAATTACAGTCCAGGGAATATCAGGAATAGGAAGAGGTGTGAGATAACCTATTGGTTTTTTCCTCTCGATTTTGTATCGTGCACATGTCTCACAAGATGTGACATAATCTTGTATAGTTTTACCCATATTTGGCCACCAGAAATTCCTTTGCATTAGTTCGGTTGTTTTGGTTATACCTAAATGACCAGACAGAGGATGATCATGATAATGATCTAGGATTCTGGATCTTAATTGTTTTGGTATGTACAATTTCTGATTCATTGTGAGAAGACCGTTTGGTTCTTTGTGCAATTGAAATTGTGTAGGCAGCCTGTCACTTTCTAAAGCCTCTAAAATATCAACTTCAAGATTGTTTAAAGTTCCGATTATTTTATGAGAAGGTATCATTTGTAAAGTGTCGTCTGTGTGTGGTCTGTTATCTGACAGTCGAGAAAGGGCATCAGCTTTGAGGTTTAGTTTGCCTGGTCTGTATGTTATTAAAAAATTAAATCTATCAAAAAAAAAGTGACCAACGCACTTGACGGGAAGATAATGTCTTATTCTGTCTTAAATATTGAAGGTTTTTATGATCAGTGTAGATAATGAAAGCTTTGTCAGTGCCTTCTAAGATATGCCTCCAGACCTCCAGTGCACATTTTATTGCCAGCAACTCCTTGTCACCTACTGAATAATTAACTTCAGCGGGTAACAACGTTCTGGAATAAAAGGCAATGGGGTGAGTAGGATGTTTCTCATCAGATCTTTGGGATAAAACTGCACCCAAGCCCGTGTCTGAGGCATCCACCTCCAGAATGAACTGACAAGTATGATCTGGTAAACTTAAAATTGGAGCGGTAGTAAAACAGTCTTTTAGTAAGTTAAAGGTTTGATCAGCATCTGGGGTCCACCGAAATGGAACTGCCTTTCTGGTTAGATTTGTGAGTGGTTTCACAATAGTAGAAAAGTTGTATATGAATCTACGATAAAAATTAGCGAACCCTAAAAATCTCTGTAGAGATTTCAAGTTAGTGGGTTTGGGCCAGTTCTTAATTGCCATCACTTTTTCGGGATCCATCTGTACTTTGTCAGGGGAGATAATATAACCTAAAAATTTTATTTCATGTACATGAAATAAACATTTTTCTGCCTTTGCAAATAATTTATGTTCACGAAGTCTTGTTAAGACCCACCTGACATGTTTTATGTGTTCCTGTGTATCTCTAGAATAAACCAAAATGTCATCGAGATAGATGATAACACACACATCAATTAGATCTTTGAAAATGTCATTTATAAAGTGTTGAAATGTGCCAGGGGCATTGCACAGCCCAAATGGCATAACCTTATACTCAAAGAGTCCGTACCTCGTTCTAAAAGCTGTCTTCCACTCATCCCCCTCCTTGATTCTTATTAAGTTATAGGCCCCCTTCAAATCCAATTTAGTAAAAATGGTGGCGCCATTTAAGCGTTCTAGGAGTTCGGGGATGAGTGGCAGAGGGTAACGGTTCTTTATGGTAATTGAGTTCAAGGCCCGATAATCGATGATTGGTCTTAGTGACTGATCCTTATTAGTAACAAAAAACATGCCTGCAGCTGCAGGTGAGACAGAGGGTACTATAAAGCCTTTTCTCAAGTTGTCATCTAAGTATTCCCTTAAATGTTGCAACTCCTTCTGTGAAAGTGGATAAATTTTCCCGTATGGGATTTGGGAACCAGGGATTAAATCTATGGGGCAATCGTATACCCTATGAGGAGGCAAGACCTCAGCCTCTTTTAGATCAAAGACATCAGTTAAATCATGGTATTCAGCAGGAATAGCTATGTCTACTGCTCCAAGTAACTGATAGGGGAAACAAGTGGTTTTGCAGTAATGGGAATCAAATAAAATATTAGGTTTCACCCAATTTATACTCGGGTTATGTTTTTTCAACCATGTATATCCCATAATAATAGGATGTAAAGAGTTTGGTATTACATCGAAACTGAGATATTCAGTGTGACCATGATTTGTAGTAATTAACAAAGGTATGGTGTGCTGTGTGATGGGTCCGTTATGTATGAAGGAACCGTCAATAACTTTTATAAACACAGGTGTATGCTTATCAACACAAGGTATTTTATTTACAGAAACAAACTTAGAATCTATGAAACAATCATAAGCCCCGGAGTCAATTATTGCGTCAGTCTTGATTTGTTGGAGATCCCACTGCAAAGACAGAGATAATGTGAATGATTGGTGGTCTACACTTAATTTAGGTGTGGCAGAATTTATACTAGTCAGCTTACCCTTCTTTTGTCGGTTTAAAATTGGACAGGATGAAACTGAATGATCCTTATTCGCACAATAAAGACAGAGATTAGACATGCGTCGTCTCATTTTTTCCTCAGCTGATAGAGGACCTTTAATGGCACCTATCTCCATGGGTGTTTGTTGGTGATTATGTTTTTCAGTAGTGGGGAACAATAACCTTCTAGGGGGTGTGTCTGTTGATAATTTTTCAGAGCGTCTCTCCCTAAACCTACGGTCTAAAGTGGTTGCTAGTTTCATTAATCCTTGCAATGTATCAGGCATCTCCAGCCTTGAAAGTTCATCTTTAAGTGTGTCATTAAGTCCCAATCTAAACTGATTTTTCAGGGAAATGTTATTCCATTGGGAGTCAGTTGCCCACATTTGAAAATCAGTTATAAACTCCTCAACAGGACGTTTACCCTGTTTAAGTGCTCTGAGTTTAGTTTCTGCTTGAATCTGGGTATTACTATCCTCATATAAAGCTGCCATGGAAAGAAAGAATTGATCAATGGACTCCAAAATAGGATTATTTGACTCAAATAGTCTGTTTGCCCATGACCTGGGTTCGGCAGTTAAATAAGATATGGCTGTGCAGACTTTTATTTTATCAGAACAATAGGTCCTGGGTTTCATGGTGAATAGAAGATAACAGGCATTTTTAAAGTCTCTGAATTCATTTCTTTTCCCTGAAAATAAAGCTGGTGGATTTACCTGTGGCTCTGGAGATTCAGGGTTTTTTGGTGCAACTATGTCTTTAACCAAATTCTTTAAGGCTTTGTTCTCGGTTTGCAAATCTGTAAGTGCTCTTGCCAGATATTCAACTTTTTGATTAAGAGTATCAATTTCAGTTTTCACAGTTTGGGGATCCATTACTATTAGCAGCTATATTTTAAATTTATTTTTTTTTTTTTTTTTTTTTTTTTTTTTTTTTTTTTTTAAGGCTTGATTATTATGTTATAACTACAATATTTAAATGTTGTGTAGCTGTAATAGCGGAACAACCACAGGAAAGACTTAGCCTGCAGTGTCAGTATTAATACAGCACTTTAATAGTAATGGATGATTCCCAGCAGCGGTGTAAGAGTGAAACTGAGTGTTTGCAAAGTAATACAGCAGGTAGAGGTTAGGATAACTGCTGATATAAGTATAAATGACACTATGCAAAAATATACGGCTGATATGTTCTTAGTACTTTGATTGTTGCAAAGCATAAGATATGGTTAGAATGCAGACTGGAGATTTAAGCAGCAAATGATAGAAAACAGGTTATCCAATAGATAAGCAAAGTATTGCAAGCAAGGAATGGCAGACAAATAACAATTAGCAGTTCAATACAGATTGAGATATACTTGCAAGTACTAGCAGCTGTAGTAGAATGAATCCGGTGGTTGGTGTATGTTAACACGATGAGAAGGGAGCAGTAGCAGTGTCCGTGAAAGCTACTGGAAGGTGTGAGCGTGGAACAGCGTGTAGATCCGGCTGTACAAAGTCAATCCGCTGGAAACAGGAAGTGTTCTGTAGCTGAGAACGGAGAGGAGCTGAACAGCAAAATGTGTAACAAAAGAGTCAGGTACTTTGTTCAGGATAGCGATGAAGGCAACAAGTAGCCTAATAGGTAAAAAGGCTTGAGGCTCAATATCTGTAAGCTGGAGTGGAGGAGTGTATCCTTTCACCTGTGCCAAACAAAATAATCAAGCAAAGAGGATAGCAGGAAGTGCACTTATAAAGCAAAAGAAGGTGGGGCTGAATTAAAGGGGACATTACAATAGCTAAATTATAATCCCTATTGAGGCCCTTTCTAAGTAACATTTTCCCTCTGTCAAAGCCTATATTGCCCCTAGGGACATGATCAAGAACCATAAAGTGTAGTTGATTAACATGATGCCCTTTCTCATGAAAATGAGTAGAGACTGGTAAATGTTTTATCTTTACATAATGATTGGTCGACTTATGTTGGGTTATACAATCTTTTATAGTTTGAGAGGTCTCCCCTATATATAATAAACCACACGGGCTGGTAAATGTTTCATCTTTACATAACGAATGGTCGACTTATGTTGGGTTATGCAATCTTTTATAGTTTGGGAGGTCTCCCCTATATATAATAAACCACACAGGCATTTGAGCACATAAACCACATAAGTCGATTCACAAATGTAGTGTCATTTAATGACAAATGTCCTCCCTGAAAATGGATGGCTAATGGAATTGCCCCTGATGACACTATTGCAATTAGAGCAATTAAGACATGGAAATGTACCATTTTGTACTGGTTTAAATACTCTCTGTTGAAGTCTAGGGGAAATATTTTTCGCCCTAATTTTCTACCAAGAGAATTACCCTTGCAAAAGGCTGTAAATGAGGGTTGTTGAAATTCCTCAACATCAGACATAGAATGACCCAATATCATCCAATGTTTACAAATAATGTTATGTAATTTGACACTAGTGGAATTTTAATTAGAGACAAAAGCTAATTTCTTAGATTCTGATGTTTTTTGTTTAGGTTCAAGATGAATAGATTCCAATTCTTCCGAGGAATAACTTCTCTCATTAAACCTATTGTGCATCTCATCTAAGCGCAATTGGCAGGAAGAAGAATTTTAAACTATTCTCTTTACTCTTAAGAGCTGTGAATTAGAAATACTTAAATACTCAAGGTTTAATTTGCGGGAGGACAGCCAAACTCTCTCACCAACCTGGTAGGAAGGCGCGGGCAGACGCCTACGATCAGCCTGGAACTTTTGGCGCTGCATAGAACGATGAAGGCAATCCTAAATCTGCACCCACGTGGAACAGAGTTGCCAGAGATGCTCCTCCAAAGCCGGAATACCCTGAGACATGAATGAATCGGGCAACAAAGATGGATGAAACCCATAATTCGCCATGAACTGGGATAACTTGGAGGAAGCATTAATAGAACTATTACGAGCAAACTCTGCCCAAGGTAACAGTTCAGACCAATTATTGTGGTGATCTGAGACATAGCAACGGAGGAACTGTTCCAGAGCTTGATTAGACCGTTGGATTGAGGGTGATATGCCGAGGAGAAGGAAGCTGGATCCTCATTTGAGCACAAAAGGAACACCAAAATCTGGAGACAAACTGGCTACCCCGGTCCGACACTATCTCCTTGGGTAACCCATGTAAACGGAAGACCTCCCGGGGAAAAATTGAAGCAAGCTCCTGAGGGGTAGGCAACTTCTTCATGGGAATGCAATGTAACATTTTAGAAAAACGGTCAACCACCATAAGGATAACAGTGTTGCCATTTGAAACAGCGAGCTTGACAATGAAGTCCATATAAAGATGTGTCCAAGGTTGAAGAAGACCCACAGGAAGACATTGAGTCTTATTCTGTGCACAAACTGAGCAGGAGGCAACATATGCAGCAACATCAGAACGAAGACCTGGCCACCAGAAGTGTCGAGTGACAGACCAAATCATTTGGTTCTTGCCTGGGTGACCTGCGGCTTTAGGATAGTGGTAAGTGTGCAAAAGTTTAGCTTGAAGATTCTCAGGAACAAAACACTTACCACTAGGTTTCTCAGGAGGTGCATAGGTTTGTGCAGCCAGGACCTCCTCCCCCAAGGGAGAAGTCAAATTAGTACATATGGTAGCCAAAATATGGTCAGGAGGTATAACTGGAGTAGGTACAGACTCCTCCTTGGACAGAGGCAAAAATTGTCGATATAATAGCCCTAACATTCTTACTACCAGGCAGGTAGGAGACCACATAATTAAACCGAGAGAAAAATAGCGCCCATCTGGCCTGTCGGGGTGACAAACGTTTTGCTTCAGATAGATAAGTTAATTTCTTGTGGTCAATTAGAATGAGCACTGGCACACTAGTACCCTAGAGTAGATGCCTCCATTCCTTGAGTGCCAAAATTATGGCCAGTAATTCCACCAATTTCATAATTGCACTCCGCTGGAGACAATTTCTTAGATAAGAAACCACACGGATGCAAGGAACCGTCAGGCGTAGGACGTTGAGACAAGAGGGCACCTACTCCAGTCTCAGACGCATCGACCTCAAGAACGAAAGGCAGGACAGTGTTAGTATGAGCCAGAATTGGAACGGCAGCAAAGGCAGTCTTAAGACTATCAAAGGCTTTAATGGCAGTAGGTGACCAATGGAGTGGATCATTCTCTTTACAGGTCATGTTTGTGATAGGTTTGACCAAAAAAGAAAAGTTTTTAATAAATTTCTATAGTAATTGGCAAACCCCAAAAAACGTTGAATAGACCGAAGACCAACTGGGCGAGGCCACTGCAGAACTGCAGATAACTTGTCAGGATCCATGGAGAACCCTGCAACGGAGATAGCATAAGCTAGGAAGGTTACTTGAGTCTGATGGAACTCACATTTCTCGAGTTTACAAAACAGGCCGTTCTCACGTAGTCTCTGAAGAACCCGTGTAACATCAGAACGATGAGCCTCAAGTGTGGGTGAGAGTATGAGGATGTCGGCTAAGTACACCACAACACACTGTTGCAACATATCTCGTAGGACATCATTAATAAATTCCTGGAAAACAGCAGGAGCATTACATAGGCCAAAGGGCATTTCAAGATACTCATAATGCCCGCTCCTGGTGTTAAATGCTGTTTTCCATTTGTGGCCCTCCTTGATCCTAATGAGATTGTACGCTCCTCTCAAATCAAGTTTAGTAAAGACCGTAGCTCCCTTGAGGCAGTCAAAGAGTTCCGTAATGAGCGGAATAGGGTAAGCATTCTTAATGGTAAGACGATTAAGACCCCTATAATCGATGCATGGTCTTAACTCGCCACCCTTTTTCTTCACAAAGAAGAAGCCAGCCCCTGCAGTAGAGCAGGATTTGCGGATGATCCCCCGCGACAGAGCATCGGCAACATACTCCTCAATAGCACAATTCTCCCCAACAGACAGAGGGTAAACCTGGCCTCGAGGAGGAATGGCTCCGGGTTGCAGGTCTATGGCACAATCGTAAGACCGGCACGCACCTTGTCAAAAACGTCTAGGAACTCTCGGTACTCCTCTGGAAATTGAGATATCGAAGAAGTGCACAAGACTTTAACTGGTTTCCAAAGACAAGTGGAAATACATTGCAGAGACCACGACAAAATTTCAGACCTGCGCCAGTCGAGACTGGGATTGTGCTTTGGAGCCAGGGATAACCCAGAACAACCGGAAAATGCAGAGAGTTTATCACCTGGAACTGGAGGGTTTCAAAATGGAGAGCCATGGATAACGGAGCAGTTTCGTGAGTAACGAGTGAGGCCTGAAGGGGCCTGCCATCAATGGCCTCAATAGCAAGTGGAACGAACTGAGGCAAAACAGGAATGGGGTGCTTTGATACACTCCATTACTATGGAGTAGTCCACCCAGGAAAGGACAACTGTGACCAAAGGTTTCTCCTTTAGCGGTTCCTGGGACGAGGATAAACCCCCCCAAGGTCTGACCCCTGACAGGACCTTAGGTGTGAGCGTTTCCCAGCCGTGTAGGACAAAACTTCAAAAGGTGACCCTGTAACCCACAATAGAGGCAGAGCCCCTCCCTCCTCCTAAAGGCCTTCTCCACCGCGGAGAGACGTGTGAATCCCAACTGCATCGGCTCAGCAGTACCTGGTGACTCTGGACCAGGAGGCATGGGAGGAGAGGGAGGCATGGGTGGGAACGAACATGTAGAAGACAACGGAAAAGGATGCTTCCGCAAGCGCTCCTTGAAAGAGGAGGAGTCTGATGTCAATTAGGATAAAAAAAAGACACCAATGCCTCGAGATCTTCTGGTAAATCTCTGGCAGCAACTTCGTCTTTAATCACATCAGAGAGCCCATGAAAGAAGGCGGCAACAAGGGCTTCATTGTTCCAACCTACCTCTGCAGCAAGCCTACGGAACTCAATGGCAAACTGAGCAACAGATCTTGTACCTTGCTGAATGGACATGAGTCGTTTAGCAGCAGAGGAGGAGCGAGCTGGAACATCAAATACCCTTCGAAAGGAGGCCACAAATTCAGAGTAATTTGATATTACAGGTTTATTAGTTTCCCACAAGGGATTAGCCCAGGCAAGAGCTGTGTCAGAGAGTAACGAGATGAGAAATCCCACATAGCTCTGTCAGAGGGAAACGCCTGAGGTAACATCTCAAAGTAAATGCCCACCTGGTTTAAAAACCCTCTGCACTGATTAGGATCGCCTCCATATTGCTGAGGTAGAGGTGCAAAACCAGACATGCTCCTGGTAGGACAAGGTGCAGCAGTGGAAACAGGAGCAGCCATAACTTGCGGGACACTTTGGTCCAAATGTGCAGTGCGAGTAAGCAAGGTTTGCAGGGCTAGTGCAAATTGATCCAAGCAGTGATCCTGTTCATCCGTCCTGGAAATTATGGCAGGTAAAGGTGGATTACTAACACCATCAGGATTCATGGCCCTTGCGTAATGTCAGGATGCCAGGAATCAGACTGAGACGAGAAGTGCAAAAATAATCACACCTTTATTAATAGCAAAAAATAATAAAAAATCCACAAGTCAAATAACAAGCCAGGAATCAAAACCAGAGCTGGTAGTCAGATGAGCCAAGTCAGGAGCCAAAGCAAATAGTCAGACGAGCCGAGTCAGGAGCCAAAGCGAGTAGTCAGACGAGCCGGAATCAGGAACAAAGAGAACAACAGAGTCAGGAACAAGCCAGGGATCAGGAACCAGGAGGGATGTCAGACAGCCAGGTAATACACAGGAGCTCTCACAAACAGGTCTGAGAAAAGGCAAGGGCAAAGCATACTGAACAGAGACCCTTTAAATAATAAGTGATGACATCACAATTCTGAGACTGCAGCCTGTCTCACACGGATGATGTAGACCAGTCTGGTCATAAAAGGAAGTGCAGGAAATGAGCAGCATCACACAGTATGCACCAGAGTCAGCAAGAGAGGTGAGTAAAATGGCTGCCAGCAGCACATGGCAAACAAAACAGGGAAAAAACACTGACAATATACACACACACACACATATATATATATATATATATATATATATATATATATATATATATATATATATTTAGTTAGGGTTGCATAACTATTATGTGGATGAATCCCAGATATACTGCCCAGAGAAATGATTTCTATATATAACCTATAGGTTTAATTGAGAACTAAACAAAGTAAATAAAAATGAACAGTAGCTCTGAAAGACTGTCGGAGTTTCACCCTAATTTCAATAGTTATTGTTTTTTATCTTGATGCCATTTTGACTCACCTGTTCTCTTTGCCTGTTGCAGAATGTGTAATGCTGCTCACTGCTCCCAGGCTCCCTCTTATAGCCAAACTGGAGAACATCATCAGAAAGAGACAGGTTGCAGTCCCAAGATGATGATGTCATCATTCCCTATTTAATTGCCTCGGTTCTGTTTGCTATTGCCCATGCATTGACTCTGATCTTTCTGTGAGTTCCTATCTTTGTGTATACCTGGCTTGTTTGACGTCCCTTCTGGTTCCGGACTTCGCTGATCTTTGTATTCCTGACCCCAGCTCGTCTGACTACTCGCTTCGGTTCCTGACATGGCTCGCCTGACTATCTGCTCTGGCTTTGACTCCTCAATCGCATTTTCTTAAGTGCGTTAACCCAACATGAAAATATGAATATTTCACATTCCAATGTTAAACACTTGATTAAATATGAATATTGCATAAATATGTTGTTACATGTTTTAATCTACTTAACTGCAAAGGGCTCTAATACACTTATATAAATATGTCTATATATAAATACATATATATGTATATATATGTCTGTAAATACATACATACACATTTTAATACATAAATACATATGTACACATATTTAGACATTGTTATATACATACATATATATCTTTAGAGATGTATATGTATGAATCTTAATGTTGAAGCCCTTTGCCTGTCTTTTTTTTTCACCTGAGACCTCATATCTTTGAGCCCTTATTAACTTACGGCTAGATTTAGAGTTTTGTCGGTAACGACCCGCGTAGCTAACGCTGGCTTTTTTCTGGCAGCACCTTTAAAATAAATCTGGTATTGAAAGTCCACAGAATGTCTGCGTTAGGCTCCAAAAAAGGAGCGTAGAGCATATTTAACGCAACTGCAACTCTCGATACCAGAGTTGATTACGGACGCGGCCAGCCTCAAAAACGTGCTCGTGCACGATTCCCCCATAGGAAACAATGGGGCTGTTTGAGCTGAAAAAAAACCACCTGCAAAAAAGCCGCGTTCAGCTCCTAACGCAGCCCCATTGTTTGCTATGGGGAAACACTTCCTACGTCTGCACCTAACACCCTAACATGTACCCGAGTCTAAACACCCCTAACCTTACACTTATTAACCCCTAATCTGCCGCCCCTGCTATCGCTGACCCCTGCATATTATTATTAACCCCTAATCTGCCGCTCCGTAAACCGCCGCTACTTACATTATCCCTATGTACCCCTAATCTGCTGCCCCTAACACCGCCGACCCCTATATTATATTTATTAACCCCTAATCTGCCCCCCACAACGTCGCCTCCACCTGCCTACACTTATTAACCCCTAATCTGCCGAGCGGACCGAACCAGCCAATCGGATTGAACTTGATTCTGATTGGCTGATTCCATATTCCTACCTTAATTCCGATTGGCTGATAGAATCCTATCACCCAATCGGAATTCGAGGGACGCCATCTTGGATGACGTCATTTAAAGGAACCGTCATTCGTCGTTCAGTCATCGGCCAGGATGGATGTTCCGCGTCGGAGGTCTTCAGGATGCTGCCGCTCCGCTCCGGATGGATGACGATAGAAGATCCCGCTTGGCTGAAGACTTCAATCGGATGGAAGACCTCTTCTGCCCCGCTTGGATGAAGACTTCTACCGGATGGAGGACCTCATCTTGCTCCGCTTGGATGAAGAATTTGGCTCGGCTGGGTGAAGACGACTCAAGGTAGGGAGATCTTCAGGGGCTTAGTGTTAGGTTTATTTAAGGGGGGTTTGGGTTAGATTAGGGGTATGTGGGTGGTGGGTTGTAATGTTGGGGGAGGGGGTATTGTATGTTTTTTTTTACAGGCAAAAGAGCTGAACTTCTTGGGGCATGCCCCGCAAAGGGCCCTGTTCAGGGCTGGTAAGGTAAAAGAGCTTTGAACTTTAGTAATTCCATCAGCCAATCAGAATTTTCCTACCTTAATTCAGATTGGCTGATAGAATCCTATCAGCCAATCGGAATTCGAGGGACGCCATCTTGGATGACGTCCCTTAAAGGAACCGTCATTCTTCAGTTGGACGTCATCGGAAGAAGATGGGTCCGCGCTGGAGGTCTTCACGATGGAGCCGGTCCTCATCGGATGAAGATAGAAGATACCGCTTGGAAGAAGATGGTTGCCGGTCCAGATCTACTCTTCTTCCCGGGTAGGATATAGACTTTGGACCCTCTTCTGGACTTCTTCAGCCGTCGGATGATGGATGTCTAGCCCCCGCTTGGGTTGGATGAAGATATCGGAGCCAAGACGGATCGGTTTGATACCCGGTGAGGTGAAGACAAGGTAGGAAGATCTTCAGGGGCTTAGTGTTAGGTTTATTTAAGGGGGGTTTGGGTTAGATTAGGGGTATGTGGGTGGTGGGTTGTAATGTTGGGGGGGGGTATTGTATGTGTTTTTTTACAGGCAAAAGAGCTGAATTTCTTGGGGCATGCCCCGCAAAGGGCCCTGTTCAGGGCTGGTAAGGTAAAAGAGCTTTGAACTTTTGTAATTTAGAATAGGGTAGGGCATTTTTTTTTATTTTGGGGGGCTTTGTTATTTTATTAGGGGGCTTAGAGTAGGTGTAATTAGTTTAAAATTGTTGTAATATATTTCTAATGTTTGTAAATATTTTTTTATTTTTTGTAACTTAGTTCTTTTTTATTTTTTGTACTTTAGTTAGTTTATTTCATTGTATTTATTTGTAGATATTGTATTTAATTAATGTATTGATAGTGTAGTGTTAGGTTTAATTGTAGGTAATTGTAAGTATTTTATTTAATTAATTTATTGATAGTGTAGTGTTAGGTTTAATTGTAACTTAGGGTAGGATTTATTTTACAGGTAATTTTGTAATTATTTTAACTATTTTAGCTATTAAATAGTTCTTAACTATTTAATAGCTATTGTACCTGGTTAAAATAAATACAAAGTTACCTGTAAAATAAATATAAATCCTAAAATAGCTATAATATAATTATAATATAATATATATAATTATAATAATATATTGTAGCTATATTAGGATTTATTTTACAGGTAAGTATTTAGCTTTAAATAGGAATAATTTATTTAATAAGAGTTAATTAATTTTGTTAGATTTAAATTATATTTAATTTAGGGGGGTGTTAGTGTTAGGGTTAGACTTAGCTTTAGGGGTTAATACATTTATTAGAATGGCTGTGAGCTCCAGTCGGCAGATTAGGGGTTAATAATTGAAGTTAGGTGTCGGCTATGTTAGGGAGGGCAGATTAGGGGTTAATACTATTTATTATAGGGTTAGTGAGGCGGATTAGGGATTAATAACTTTATTATAGTAGCGGTGCGGTCCGCTCGGCAGATTAGGGGTTAATAAGTGTAGGCAGGTGGAGGCGACGTTGAGGGGGGCAGATTAGGGGTTAATAAATATAATATAGGGGTCGGCGGTGTTAGGGGCAGCAGATTAGGGGTACATAGCTATAATGTAGGTGGCGGCTCTTTGCGGTCGGCAGATTAGGGGTTAATTATTGTAGGTAGCTGGCTGCGACATTGTGGGGGGCAGGTTAGGGGTTAATAAATATAATATAGGGGTCGGCGGTGTTAGGGGCAGCAGATTAGGGGTACATAAGTATAACGTAGGTGGCGGT
The DNA here is from genome assembly GCF_027579735.1 of Bombina bombina. Lineage (NCBI taxonomy): Eukaryota > Metazoa > Chordata > Amphibia > Anura > Bombinatoridae > Bombina > Bombina bombina. The sequence goes on from NC_069502.1 coordinate 1,088,165,308, forward strand.
CGGCAGATTAGGGGTTAAAAAAAATTAATCGAGTGTCGGCGATGTGGGGGGGGCCTCGGTTTAGTGGTACATAGGTAGTTTATGGGTGTTAGTGTACTTTAGGGCACAGTAGTTAAGAGCTTTATGAACCGGCATTAGCCCAGAAAGCTCTTAACTACTGACTTTTTTCTGCGGCTGGAGTTTTGTCGTTAGATTTCTAACGCTCACTTCAGACACGACTCTAAATACCGGAGTTAGGAAAATCCCATTGAAAAGATAGGATACGCAATTGACGTAAGGGGATCTGCGTTATGGAAAAGTCGCGGCTGAAAAGTGAGCGTTAGACCCTTTTTTGACTGACTCCAAATACCGGCGGTAGCCTAAAACCAGCGTTAGGAGCCTCTAACGCTGGTTTTCACGGCTACCGCCAAACTCCAAATCTAGGCCTTATTTAGGCAATATTTTTTAGAAATAATTTTTATTAGATAGTATTATGAGTGTAACTTTGTAATGTATTATTGATGTGTTTTGTGAGACTTTGTTTTGCAAAACAGTTAACCACAGCTCTGAAGACACGGTAACCCGACAAGCGTTTACTTGAATCACGCTCGAGCGATTGCGTATACTCTCCACTTGTAATACCAGCGCAAGTTAACCTGCATGCAAACAAACGTGGAAACCTGATATCGCTTGCGCGCAAACATTTGTGCTCCATACGTAATCTGGCCCTTTGTAGATAAATTTAAGCAGTTGAGATATATAAAAAATTAGGAATACGCAAATTGTTAATTTACAGCAGATAAGCCTTTAAGACTATTTAAACTTATTATTATAATTAAATTATGCAAACAAAGGCATGTGGATCAGCTTGCTTCATGAAATAAACCAAGTTGTGCTAATACAGGATTGGCAGATCTACATAAGACACCAACTGGATTTCAAAGTGCCCCTTAGTGGGTTAAAGGGGAGCTAAATTTGCTGCTCAACACACAAACCTGTGGACAAATGGGGGATACACAAATAAAAAGCAAATTGCTGTATAAAAACTGGGAATAAAATGATTCACACAAGTGCTATCCCACAGCACACCTCAGAACATAAAAAGAACTAAGAGAATGAAAATTAAGTAGCACAGGAAAACATTGTAAATACTCAATTCCCTTAGCAGCAAGAGTTACTCACCCACCTCCAGGGCATAGAAGGGGTTAAACTTGCCAGAATAACACCAAAATACCTAAGAATCCACCATATCAAATTCACAACAGCTGAAGCAGGGAGGGGAAAAGGTTGTCAAGGAGAGGTCAGAGGGGGCAGAGATTATCGCCATAACAATATACAGGCCCAGGGCCTGTGCAATTTGAAATAACTGTAAAAATTTAAAATTGTGAAAACACCTCTTCTATGGCCCATGTGTCCACATTCCCAGCTGCACTGTGAGAGATCTAACTGATAAATGCATTAGGCAGTTACTGGCTCTCTTAAAGAGACAGTACCCATTAAAAAAAACAAAAACAAAAAAATAATTTATGCTTACCTGTGGGATATATTCCCTTCCCAACAGGAAGTTGCAAGAGGATCACCCACAGCAGAGCTGCTATATAGCTCCTCCCTTCACATGTCATATCCAGTCATTCGACCGAAACAAGACAAGAAAGGAGAAACCATAGGGTGCAGTGGTGACTGTAGTTTAATTAAAAATTTAGACCTGCCTTAAAAAGACAGGGCGGGCCGTGGACTGGATACACTACAAGAGAAATAAATTTATCAGGTAAGCATAAATTATGTTTTCTCTTGTTAAGTGTATCTAGTCCACGGATCATCCATTACTTGTGGGATACCAATACCAAAGCTTAAGTACACGGATGATGGGAGGGACAAGCCAGGAACTTAAACGGAAGGAACCACTGCCTGTAGAACCTTTCTCCCAAAAACACCACAGTCCTCTCACAACCTCCATCTATGTTGATCACAACCTCCATCTATGTTGAGGTTGCAAGAGAATGACTGGATATGACATGTGAGGGGAGGAGCTATATAGCAGCTCTGCTGTGGGTGATCCTCTTGCAACTTCCTGTTGGGAAGGGAATATATCCCACAAGTAATGGATGATCAGTGGACTGGATACACTTAACAAGAGAAAAATACGTATTTTGAGGTGAAATGGGTAAATTGAAATGCTAAGAAGTCCTAAGGATGCTAGATAAGAACTATCTTGGGCCTTCCCCCAAATTGCTATATTAAACACATAGGTACAACTCAGATGTAAGACTGTGACCCCCGGCTATGTTGTACCTGTAAGAAGAGTACTATTAGATAGCTCTTTGGCTCTGTAGTGCCTGAGTCACTTACCAGGAATGAAGCACCCCTCTTACCAACATTCTGAGGTATTTCTCCTTCACAGGTTGCTGATCCAGTAGAGAGCCCATCCAGTGCAAGTAAAAGTAAATATACTGCAGAGGATACTGCGGATAAACCTGTGACCCCTTAGGTGGAGGCTAAGGGATGGTGTCCCCACGACACCTGAGGGAATTCATGGCTGTTAGATTACACACTAGGGTAATGGAAAACACATAACAGAGGTAATCCTTACACCTGTTTCACTTAGAGTCTTCTTAACTCTTCTTAGATTGAAGTTGCCTTCCACTTCCAGGGAGAGGAAGTGGAAGGGACTACATTTCTGTGAGGGTACTTGACATCCTCCTGATAGGCTGGAATATATCCCACATGTAATCTAGCGATGGACTCTTATCAGCTAAGAAGGAAATGATGTTTAACAATCACAATCTTAGTATCTTTGTTTTTACTGGAAAATGCAAGGTTCTACATTTTGGAAGTAAAAATAAGCAGGCAAATTATTTAAATGGGACTAGAATTAGCAAAACAGAGAAGGAAAGGGATTTGGGAGTATTTAAAGATAACAAGCTAAAGAGTGCACAATGCAGGGCAGCAGCTTCTAGGGCTAATAAGATACTAGCATATTAAATGAGGCATTGATGCAAGGGAAGAAAGCATAATTCTGTCACTATATAAATCCCTGCTAAGACCTCACCTTGAGTATGGAGTGCAGTTCTGGGGACCAATCTCAAAAAAAAACATTGCAGAAGAAAAAGTTTAGAGAAGGCAACAAATGGAATAAGGGGAATGGAGAATTTAAGCTATGAGGAGAGGTTAGTCAAACTGGGTCTGTTTTCTCTAGAAAAAAAGGTGCTTGAGAGGTGACATGAGTTATGTTATATAAATATATTCAAGACCCATATACAGAGATGGTAGAAGTTCTGTTTATTCCAAGAAAATTGTTTGTGACAATAGGTCACAATTTAAGGCTGGAGGAAATTAGATTTAATCTCCAGCAATGTAAATGTTTTTTTCACTGTAAGATCAATCAGATTGTGGAACTAATTACTTAAAGGGGCAGTCTAGTCAAAATTAAACTTTCATGATTCAGATAGGGCATGAAATTTTAAACAACTTTCCAATTTACTTCTATTATCTAATTTGCTCAATTCTTTAGATATCCTTTGTTAAAGAAATAGCAATGCACATGTGTGAGTCAATCACACAAGGCCTCTATGTGCAGCAACCAATCAGCAGCTACTGAGCATATATAGATATGCTTTTCAGCAAGTGATATCAAGAGCATGAAGCAAATTAGATAATAGAAGTAAATTAGAAAGTTGTTTAAAATGACGTGCTATTTCTAAATCACGAAAGAAAAAATTTGAGTTTCATGTCCCTTTAAGGAGGTAGAAAAAATGGAGTAGACTGCGAGACTGGTAGGGAATAATTGCTCACCTAAAACTGTTATCCCGATAGTTTAGAAATATATGTAAAATGAGGTGGCGCAAAAAAAAATGCTATTCCCAATGTGAGTATGGTAATTAGATTTTATAAAAATAGTGGGATATTATACACCCCTCTATCTGAATATTCCTTTTGAAATTACCACAAGACAAATTTGTAAGTATGAAGTTTGTTACACAGATTTATTGAAATTAAAGTAAAATATAAAAAAACAATTGTAATAACTTGACACCGGAGTCGGCTAAGTATTTAGTAAAACAATCTAAAAGACACACATATGTGGCTACTGTATTAAAACATTAAAAGTATACATAAAAAATATATCACAATTTGCTATATAAAACAAATATTTCTAAATAGTGCAAAATACATTAATATACTTGATATACTAGAGTGGTTTCTAGCGTACTACGGCCGTTTTCTTTATGTCTGATATAAAATCTTGGGCCTAGATTTGGAGTTTGGCGGTAGCCGTGAAAACCAGCGTTAGAGGCTCCTAACGCTGGTTTTAGGCTACCGCCGGTATTTGGAGTCATTCAAAAAAGGGTCTAACGCTCACTTTTTAGCCGCGACTTTTCCATACCGCAGATCCCCTTACGTCAATTGCGTATCCTATCTTTGCAATGGGATCTTTCTAACTCCGGTATTTAGAGTCGTGTCTGAAGTCGTTAGAAATCTAACGACAAAACTCCAGCCGCAGAAAAAAGTCAGTAGTTAAGAGCTTTCTGGGCTAACGCCGGTTTATAAAGCTCTTAACTACTGTGCTCTAAAGTACACTAACACCCATAAACTACCTATGTACCCCTAAACCGAGGTCCCCCCACATCGCCGCCACTCGATTAAATTTTTTTAACCCCTAATCTGCCGACCGCCACCTACGTTATACTTATGCACCCCTAATCTGCTGCCCCTAACACCGCCGACCCCTTTATTATATTTATTAACCCCTAACCTGCCCCCCACAACGTCGCAGCCAGCTACCTACAATAATTAACCCCTAATCTGCCGACCGCAAAGAGAAGCAACCTACATTATAGCTATGTACCCCTAATCTGCTGCCCCTAACACCGCCGACCCCTATATTATATTTATTAACCCCTAATCTGCCCCCCTCAACGTCGCCTCCACCTGCCTACACTTATTAACCCCTAATCTGCCAAGCGGACCGCACCACTACTATAATAAAGTTTTTAACCCCTAATCCACCTCACTAACCTTATAATAAATAGTATTAACCCCTAATCTGCCCTCCCTAACATCGCCGACACCTAACTTCAAATATTAACCCCTAATCTGCCAACTGGAACTCACCGCTATTCTAATAAATGTATTAACCCCTAAAGCTAAGTCTAACCCTAACACTAACACCCCCCTAAATTAAATATAATTTTAATCTAACGAAATTAGAGGTCTTCAGGATGCTGCCGCTCCGCTCCGGATGGATGACGATAGAAGATGCCGCTTGGATGAAGACTTCAATCGGATGGAAGACCTCTTCTGCCCCGCTTGGATGAAGACTTCTACCGGATGGAGGACCTCTTCTTGCTCCGCTTGGATGAAGAATTTGGCTCGGCTGGGTGAAGACGACTCAAGGTAGGGAGATCTTCAGGGGCTTAGTGTTAGGTTTATTTAAGGGGGGTTTGGGTTAGATTAGGGGTATGTGGGTGGTGGGTTGTAATGTTGGGGGGGGGGTATTGTATGGTTTTTTTTACAGGCAAAAGAGCTGAACTTCTTGGGGCATGCCCCGCAAAGGGCCCTGTTCAGGGCTGGTAAGGTAAAAGAGCTTTGAACTTTAGTAATTTAGAATAGGGTAGGGCATTTTTTTAATTTGGGGGGCTTTGTTATTTTATTAGGGGGCTTAGAGTAGGTGTAATTAGTTTAAAATTGTTGTAATATATTTCTAATGTTTGTAAATATTTTTTTATTTTTTGTAACTTAGTTCTTTTTTATTTTTTGTACTTTAGTTAGTTTATTTCATTGTATTTATTTGTAGGAATTGTATTTAATTTATTTATTGATAGTGTAGTGTTAGGTTTAATTGTAGATAATTATAGGTATTTTATTTAATTTATTTATTGATAGTGTAGTGTTAGGTTTAATTGTAACTTAGGTTAGGATGTATTTTACAGGTAAATTTGTAATTATTTTAACTATTTTAGCTATTAAATAGTTCTTAACTATTTAATAGCTATTGTACCTGGTTAAAATAAATACAAAGTTACCTGTAAAATAAATATTAATCCTAAAATAGCTATAATATAATTATAATTTATATTGTAGCTATATTAGGATTTATTTTACAGGTAAGTATTTAGCTTTAAATAGGAATAATTTATTTAAGAAGAGTTCATTTATTTCGTTAGATTAAAATTATATTTAACTTAGGGGGGTGTTAGTGTTAGGGTTAGACTTAGCTTTAGGGGTTAATACATTTATTAGAATAGCGGTGAGCTCCAGTCGGCAGATTAGGGGTTAATAATTGAAGTTAGGTGTCGGCGATGTTAGGGAGGGCAGATTAGGGGTTAATACTATTTATTATAGGGTTAGTCAGGCGGATTAGGGGTTAATAACTTTATAATAATAGTGGTGCGGTCCGCTCGGCAGATTAGGGGTTAATAAGTGTAGGCAGGTGGAGGCGACGTTGTGGGAGGCAGATTAGGGGTTAATAAATATAATATAGGGGTCGGCGGTGTTAGGGGCAGCAGATTAGGGGTACATAGGGATAATGTAAGTAGCGGCGGTTTACGGAGCGGCAGATTAGGGGTTAAAAATAATATACAGGGGTCAGCGATAGCGGGGGCGGCAGAATAGGGGTTAATAAGTGTAAGGTTAGGGGTGTTTAGACTCGGGGTACATGTTAGAGTGTTAGGTGCAGACGTAGGAAGTGTTTCCCCATAGCAAACAATGGGGCTGAGTTAGGAGCTGAACGCTGCTTTTTTGCAGGTGTTAGTTTTTTTTTCCGCTCAAACAGCCCCATTGTTTCCTATGGAGGAATCGTGCATGAGTATGTTTTTGAGGCTGGCCGCGTCCGTAAGCAACTCTGGTATCGAGAGCTGAAGTTGCGTTAAATATGCTATACGCTCCTTTTTTGGAGCCTAACACAGCCATTCTGTGGACTCTCAATACCAGAGTTATTTTAAAGGTGCGGCCAGAAAAAAGCCAGCGTTAAATACGCGGGTCGTTACCGACAAAACTCTAAATCTAGCCGTTAGTGACTTGGTTTCTCTAGTCTATTAACAGATATTGGTGATGTTAACGATCAGCAGTAAAAATCAAACCCGTTATACCTTATAGTGTATCCGTTTGATAACACTATGTCTGTTGGGCTGTGGTTAAAGCTGTCCTGAGTTTTCCTTCTTACGGTTTGTGACCGTTTGTATGAGGTAGTCAGACACTATGTCTGTATAGACTCCTTAGCGGTTTTAGAGTGGACCGTATTAACCGATTGTTATGGGGTACTTAACTCGACTTGAAACCTTTGTGTTGGTATTACCTGTGGGGTATACGTTTCAGTGCGGTTAAATATATGCCGCTAGATGGATCTTCTCCTTTCGGTCAGTGACCGATCGTCTATTGTGATACAGCTGTTCCTCCTGTGGGGTTTCTCCGTGATGTAAATTCAGTGCGGTTAAATATATGCCGCTAGGTGAATCTTCTCCTTTCGGTCAGTGACCGGTTGCCTGTTGGAGTACAGCTGATCCTCTTGTGGGGTTCCTCCTCTGGGGTTTCTCCGTGATGTAAGTTCAGTGCGGTTAAATATATGCCGCTAGGTGTCCTCTCTCCTTTCGGTCAGTGACCGATCGCCTGTTGGAGTACAGCTGATCCTCCTTTGGGGTCCCTCCATGGTGGGCATCCAGTGCGGTTAAATATATGCCGCTAGATGGAATTACCTGTGTGGAGGTTAATTCTTACAAGGCAAGTATGTGCAACAATTATTGCAAAAGGTGGATGAACTTGCCGAATTTTGCTGGTATTGAAGACTTGTTGTGAAGAATAGTTAGAAGCGCTCCTCTTGTTGCTTTCCACAATCAATGTGGCAGTTACTCCGGTATCTACGCGTTTCGGCTTGACAGCCTTTCTCAAGATACCTGTGAGATGGATTACTGTGCTATTTAAACCCTATTAGGTTAACTCTTGAAGTGCTGGAAATTATAAGTCACTTAGAAAATTTTGAACGTGGTTCATAATACATCGTGTGAATAATTATTGACTTTTAAGCTTTAGAGTGGTCACAACTTATGTTTGTGAATTATTACCACACATAGAAACAAGGTTATTGAGTCTAAGAAGTAATAGAGCATCAAAAGGAATAAACAAATATATGTGGAAGTTTTGACATTTTTAATCTAATATTTTAGCTTATGAAATGGCTCAGAATTAAATTTTCTTGCGAGTGTTCTAGTTTGTAGACATCGAAGGAAGTTATACAAATATATGTAGAACAATTTTTTTTTCGGCAAGTTCATCCACCTTTTGCAATAATTGTTGCACATACTTGCCTTGTAAGAATTAACCTCCACACAGGTAATTCCATCTAGCGGCATATATTTAACCGCACTGGACGCACACCACGGAGGGACCCCACAGGAGGATCAGCTGTACTCTAACAGGCGATCGGTCACTGATCGAAAGGAGAGAGGACACCTAGCGGCATATATTTAACCGCACTGAACTTATATCACGGAGAAACCCCAGAGGAGGAACCCCACAAGAGGATCAGCTGTACTCCAACAGGCAACCGGTCACTGACCGAAAGGAGAAGATTCACCTAGCGGCATATATTTAACCGCACTGAATTTACATCACGGAGAAACCCCACAGGAGGAACAGCTGTATCACAATAGACGATCGGTCACTGACCGAAAGGAGAAGATCCATCTAGCGGCATATATTTAACCGCACTGAAACGTATACCCCACAGGTAATACCAACACAAAGGTTTCAAGTCCAGTTAAGTACCCCATAACAAGCGGTTAATACGGTCTACTCTAAAACCGCTAAGGAGTCGAAACAGACATAGTGTCTGACTACCTCATACAAACGGTCACAGACCATAAGTAGGACAACTCAGGACAGCTTTAACCACAGCCCAACAGACATAGTGTTATCAAACGGATACACTATAAGGTATAACGGGTTTGATTTTTACTGCTGATCGTTAACATCACCAATATCTGTTAATAGACTATAGAGAAACCAAGTCACGAAGATTTTATATCAGACATAAAGAAAACGGCCGTAGTACGCTAGAAACCACTCTAGTATATCAAGTAGTACGCTAGAAACCACTCTAGTATATCAAGTATATTAATGTATTTTGCACTATTTAGAAATATCCGGGGTTTTTTTTTTTTTTTTTTTAAATAATTTTTATTGAGGTAAAATGGCAAACAGAAATACAAATTCAGAGAGAAACATCATGTCAACATGCCCATTTGACATACACTAAATTTTACAAGATGAATTAAACAAGCATGTCTTTACAGCTGTAGAATCTGGGCTGAATTTAACCCAAAGGTATAATTTCTAGCCATGAGCATTACCTCTTTTTACATAGGTGCAAGTACAAAGGACAAATAACACAAGTCTAAACAGCTAACTGGGCATAAGCCTAGCTTCAAAGACCAATACATAACCTTATGTAGGCTTGTGCTAGTCCTTGGAGTATTCAACAAAACTTGTAGCAAAGTAGCATATGTATATACATTTTCATTTGGACAACAGAGAATGGATTAACTAGTCATAATTATATGGCCTGACACTTTTGTAAGGATTCTAGGTTCCAAGGACAGGCCTTTATGTGTCCATACCTTAACATCAGAACAGAAAACACTTCAAAAAATAAGAAGTTAATAGTATATGCTGTATCTATTTTATCACATAACCCCCTTGAAATATGTAGAAATTTGAAAGTGGCATACCTCCGTTAAAAGTTAGTGGCCACTCCTGAACCACAGGTGATAAAGAAAAATATGAGGTAACTGTAGGGGTTAAAGTTGCGGGTCCCTTTAGGCCCCAACATATTAGTGAGACTTTGGAGGAACATTAATGCTAGTTATATAGGCCCCTTCAAGGCCTCTAAGATATTCTAGAATTATTATACATTATGCTGCAAGGGTTAGAACTATTATAGACATCTAAAAGCTTGCGTGGACCTGCTAGAATAATAGTAGATGCAGCAGTAAGAACCATGCCCGCAGAGAGCCAAAAGTGCCCTAAAATTAAAAAGTGCCTTGAGGCAGAGGGGCAAATTAATATTTACAAACTTAACCATAGATCTAGTTATCTGCGTAAATATGAAAGCACACCAAACGAACAGGTACTAGACCCTGGAATATATGCGTTTAACGGGTAGTATGGGCTCAAAAGATGGGGCCTCCCCAAAGGACCGAGAGCAACACTTCTTGTCCTAATCCTATTATAAATTGTAGGCTCTATAGGTAGCAAATTGGATTGAAGGTCCTAATGTATAACTAGCCCCCAGGTATCCATTCATTAAACCTCTAAATTCTCCAGATTATTCCAGGGGAAGGTGTACCCTAGCTGCACTGCCCCGGCCGCAGACAGCGCACCCAGGCCACCAGGGATCTAAAAATATCTAGGTAGTAAAGGGTAAACCTCTCTTTCCTAAGCTCACTAAAATGACAAATCCCACAGGCCCAAGGATGTTACCCCTGCCAATCCCAGGGAAGGCCCCATATCTACCCATGAACTAAGGTTGTGTTAATGCTAGGAAGATAGATGAAAATAGCTGTAACATAACAGGCTCACGTAATTAGCTCAGTTAATGGCACACACATAAGATAACAGTTAAACATAAAATTATATAGTAGCACCCTATGTACATGCAGCTGATAGTGAAAGTAACATGGAGCAGGGAACAGTTCCACTAAGTCTGCCACAGTCTCCATAATTGGTAAGGGTAAGGCAAAACTTAGGCAGGGAACGCAGTGGAGTTCTTCTTTTAAACCCAATCCTAAATGGAGCACAGCTAGGAGCCCGGAGACACTGGCAACCCACCAAGGGGTATTAACCAGGGGTTAAGTATAGTACTCGAGACATTCAACTATTTGAGTGGATAATATACTGAGTCCATCATCCCTGCAGCATCTAGAGTCATGTCAACTCCCATACACACATATATAATAACCGTCCATACCCTCCTTGCTGATGCATCCGACTCATGGTCTTCATAAAATAATAAGGATCGCACCCCTCTAAGCTGACGGAATATTAGGTGTTCCTGGTACAAAGCAGACAGGAACCATCGCATATACTTTTAGCAATCTTCCGCTGCCAGAAAGATAAAGGGATTTATCCTACCCCAATTCTATTGTACGGAATGTCCCAACAGGTTACATCTTGTTGAAAAGCAGCTAGCCAAAACAAGTGAGGCATGGCGAAATACCGACCCAGTACATCTCCGGCAGAAATGTTGGTATGCCAAGCCTCAGCCTGCAGATCCTGCCACATTAACTCCTTTTTAGGCAAAATCTGCATAGCGTGCTGTAGGCTGCAAGCATATCGCATCTCCTCGGCTCCACAGGTAGGCTGCAGTGATCTATCACTGTTCATAGTGGATTTTTTCAGCGCCAGCAGCCCAGATCTATCCTTAGGGACTGCAGCACGATCCAGGTAGCTACTGGGCCCAGCCGCACACACAGGAGTCACTTCAGGCAGACCTTGTAGGGTAACATAATCTCCCGTGTCCGCGAGCTGAGCCGCACCAGATTCAAACACATCCGTCCCCACGTGGGCATGTGCCATACGATCCAAGAGTTGATCAAGCTTATCGCACATCGTGCGCTCAAATTCGGCCATCCAAGTTTGTATAGACATGTAGAGTTCCTCCATACTTGGTGTGTGAAAAGTATAGCAGTAAGCTGACTAATACTGCTTTACCCCGGAATCCGGGGGGGGGGGGGTGTTGAAAAGAGGCCGCCGCCAAAGTCTCACCAGCAAAATTTAGACCCTCAGAATCAGCACAGAATTCTCCATCCGTATATCTTGACCTTAATATCAAATGAGCCATCCAATGATAAAAAATCGTCGGATTATCTCTATGTTTTTTAGTAGTCACCAGGTTTGCGACCATTCATGGCCGCTGCCTGGACACGCCCCCAGAAATATCCGTTTTATATAGCAAATTGTGATATATTTTTTATGTATACTTTTACAGGCCCATTTATCAAGCTCCGTATGGAGTTTGAAGGGCCGTGTTTCTGGCGAGTCTTCAGACTCGCCAGAAACACAAGTTATGAAGCAGCGGTCTAAAGACCGCTGCTCCATAACCCTGTCCGTCTGCTCTGAGCAGGCGGACAGAAATCGCCGGAAATCAACCCGATCGAATACGATCGGGTTGATTGACACCTCCCTGCTGGCGGCCGATAGGCCGCGAGTCAGCAGGGGGCGGCGTTGCAATGTTAAATGCGGAGAGCGTATTGCTCTCCGCATTTAGCAAGGTCTTGCGGACCTGATCCGCAGTGTCGGATCAGGTCCGCAAGCCCTTTGATAAATGGGCCCCTTTATGTTTTAATACAGTAGACACATATGTGTGTCTTTTAGATTGTTTTACTAAATACTTAGCCGACACCGGTGTCAAGTTATTACAATTGTTTTTTTATATTTTACTTTAATTTCAATAAATCTGTGTAACAAACTTCATACTTACAAATTTGTCTTGTGGTAATTTCAAAAGGAATATTCAGATAGAGGGGTGTATAATATCCCACTATTTTATCAAATCTAATTACCATACTCACATTGGGAATAGCATTTTTTTTTTTTTTTTGCGCCACGTCATTTTACATATACTTAAGGAGGTAGAACATGTCAATGACTTAGATGTATTTAAAAATGCATTAGATGCATTTCTGACTAGAAACAGAATTAATGGATAATATTATTATTATCAGGTATTTGTAGAGCGCCAACAGATTCTGCATCGCTATAACCATAGGCAGTATACAAGATAACATTTATGGGGAATATGATTGCTTTTGTTAAATGGGTCACTTTTTTAATGGGATTAATTTAAGCTCAACTGGAGCTTTTATTGTAAGTATATTACAATTTGTAAAGGGTGAACTAGATAGTCTTCTGTCTTTTCTCAACTTTATCTACTGTGCTACTATGTATTTCATAATCACATTTTTGGGATTGTAGATAATTCTCATCTTCAGGAATGGGGTTTCTCTCGACAATCACATCTTTGTGATTGTGAGTTAAGTATTTGCCATTCAGTCTTGTATGTTTAAAAGCACAATCTCTTACAGTTTTAAATATACAGCAAAGAGAAAATTCACGTTCTGTACAGTGAGAGTGAGGTTTGGAATTCATGGTCTGTACAGTGAGAGTGAGGTTTGGAAATCATGGTCTATACGGTGAAAGTGAGGTTGGTCTGTATGGTGGGTTTTTAAAATCTTAGTCTGTAAAGTGAGTTTTGCAACTTGGACTATTGTTAGAAACTTGTAATTTAGCTGTTTCACAGATTACAGTGTAGAACTGTTAAAACCCTGTTTTAGAAGATGAGATAAGATACAACCACTTTCTTCTTATGGAAATTAATATACCAAACTGTCTTCTTGAATTTACATGAAAATCTTGCCAAATCAGAAAAAAGGTTTCTTACTGAATTAAAAAAAAGTTTTAACATATTAAAAGTTTAAAAAAATATGGAGTCCGGTGGGAGGGCCAAGGGAGAAGCAGCAGGCAAGAGGAGCTCCGCATACAGCACCACAGAAACTAACTTTAAAACCTAACTTGGGCTGCCTCTTGCTTTGCTATTATATCCCCAGTGGTCACTAACAACCCCTAGGCAGAAGTTTGCTGCCCGGATCGGAGGGGAAGCGGGAGAGACCCCCCTCCGTATTTAGTTCTGGAGCCGCACACCGCTCCGCCACCGAAGTCGCAGTCTCACTAGAAGCGCTGAAGGGGCGCAATAAAAATCCACTCCACCGGAGGCAACAAAAAGATCTGCTCACCAGCCCGGATCAGTGGTGCTGCTCAGAGGGAGACTGACCCCATCGGGGAGACACTTGCCGAGAGAAAAGCCCTGTCGCAACCCCACGTGGACTAAAGCCTTCTTCTACCCTTGCGCTGCTCTGGGAACACTCACCCAGTTCGTCGACTGCCCAACTCTAAGGTGGACCTGCTGACAAGACAACGGCCGACACGGCCAGGCTGATCCCACTGGGGCGCAAACTACGGAGGGAGCTCTGACTGGTGCGAAAACAGGCGCCATCTTGAAGGAGAGGCCTTACACTCTGGCGGGTTCCGGAGCTCGCACTGGGTAAAGTAAAACTTTGCACTCACATGCTACAGTCAACACCTCTGCTCCTGGGGGCTTTAACGCATCGCTACGCTAATACTCCATATATGGGACTGGGGAGAACGGCCTTACAGCTACAAACACTGGGCCCAGCATTGCATGAGAGAGGCCGGAGCTAAGATAGCTGCCAACGGTGGGTACACAACATTCCCCAAAGGAAGTCACCAAGATCAGATAGCTTGGACTTTGCAAGGCTTTACATACAAAGAAACTGGGAACAAGTTTTAATCTAACTCTGGGGTATACCACTCAGTTCCCCTGATCACCCGCCCGCACTCCTGGTAGTGACACTGTGTAATTTTCTACTGCAGGCCGCACCTATAGCACCTTTGATGGCAGATGTTAACCCTGCCACCACATGAGTGGGTCCTAGAACTGGTGGTACTGGTGACACAACACACCTTAAGGGACATTACTAGAAATAGGAACCTTGACTCCTGCAGGATCTTTACTTAGTCAGAACTGCCAAGCCGTAGCAAACTGAAAGACTGTGTTATCAGACAATATCACTACCCTCAACCCATATTCAACCGAACACAGGGCTCTCACCCCCCTGAAGGGGCATATGAAGGACGCTGTGCTGACAGTCTTGTGCTGCCCCCCATTTACTCTGGAGGGGGAAGAGTGGTATAAACTGTGTAACCATTGTTGTGTTGTTTACCTGTACTAACCCATGCCTTTCTCCCACTAACACTTGGTTTCCCTCAGTGATAGGACATTGCTAGTACTGGTTAAGTCATTCACATACACTGTGTCATACTTTGGTTGAAAGGGGTCTTACTAGTCTACTGTTAGAATAACATCTGCATATGTTAACCTTTTTGTCACTTGTAAAGGTATATGGAGAAATACTTAACGAATACCCCCATGGCAAGTCGCAGCAAAACTAGCTCTGGCAGAAATAAATCTGGAGCTGACTCCTCAAACGCGGGAGCTAGTACAGACAACTGCCCAGATAACGTTTCACTTGACACACACCCCATTGTTAAACAGATATCTTTACTATTTATGCCCAAAATTGACAATTTGCAGAGGGGGGTTGATACTCTCACAGACGATGTTAAACAGTTCTCTACACGTGTAGCAGAAGCTGAGAATAGAATCTCTGACTTGGAAGATTCTAATGTATCTAACTTAAATAAAATTTAATCCTTAGAGAGACAAGCCGTGACCCTGCAATTAAAATTAGATGACCTAGAAAATAGGTCGAGACGCAATAATGTGCGCCTCTTGGGTCTCCCCGAATCAGTAAAACCAGCAGATATCATCCACTTTGTTGAAAATATACTCCCCACATTACTGAAGATACCTACACAGGATCTTGAGGGTGGGGTGGAACGTGCTCATAGGGTAGGTCCAGAAAGGGCTGGCTTAGATAACTTACCCCAACCCCGGCCAATCATGATCAAGTTTCTACATTTCCAGACCAAAACAGCATTATTAAGAGCTTACAGAAAAATGGACAATGTGATGTATGAAAATGCACGCTTGCTCCTGTTTCAAGATTTCTCGGTGGACCTTATGAAACGCCGAAGGGAATTTTCACCAATCTGCTCACAACTTCATAGGGAGGGTAGACAAGCCTTCCTGCTATATCCAGCTAGGCTTAAAATTATGACCCCCAGAGGCCCAAAATTTTTTGACAACCCAACTGCAGCTCAAAATTTCCTAGAAGGTGGGGGGGCTCCCCCACACAGCCCACGCCAAAATCATCCAAGAGGGGAGGAGGGTTGAAACTGTAGCGGAATAAGAATCTGAGACACCTTACTTAAATAGGGACTCACCCTAGGTTTCAAACCAAGAAGTCTGTCCTGATGGCCACTGAAATAACTGACAATGGGTCTGCGGTTACACGCGGACACAGAACTTTGAAGTTAAGTTTAAGTTTAAGTTTGAGTTTTATATTGTTGTATGTTACCATAGGTTACTTTCCAGGTTCAAGGCACTTAGAACACATAAGCAAAGGAGAAGGATCAGTTATGTGTGAATACGGAAGGGATGTAAACTCTTATAACCCACCGTTCCTAATTACACCCCAAGCACAGGTTATGTCAGAATGTACAGTGCTGATGAGAGATTTAATATGCTCGCTTGGTTATTGGAATGAAGCAACCCATCTGTTAAATGTTTCATGGTTTTTGAACACATATGTCTATATGCATTATTTACAGGTTATAACTCACACAGACATAGTCAGACTTATGGAACCTATTACAACCTGTATGAAAGTTCTTATTGTTCTTCTACTGCTTCTCCACATACATGTTAAACAGTTCACGATATATGTCAGGGTAAAAATTCTTCAATGTTTTTTCATTTTAGAACTACTGTTGCTTAGAGACACTAGTAGAGGCCTGGCGGTGGTTCATAGTGGTGGAGGACTGAACCGGGAGTCTGACCACTACGGTGAGAAATTAATTTTTCCCCTTTTTTTTTTTTTTTGTTTGTTTGCGTGCCCTCTCTTCCCCTCCCTATCCTCCCCCTTTCAACCCTCGCACTTGGGACATTATTCACATACTCATATACAGATACCAAAACAAGATACAGGATCCAGTTAAACATTAAAATTTAACGTCTATTCTTGGAACATTGGGGGCATTCACTCCCCAATAAAAAGAAAAACAATACTCACACAGCTTAGGAAAAAGAGAGCAGAGATCGCATTTCTTCAAGAGACGCATCTTTTAGATGCAGAACATGAGAAGTTGAGATCTGACTGGGTAGGGAGGGTTGAATACGCCTCATATAGCTCTGCCAGTAGGGGGGTCGCAATACTTCTAGGCAAAAGACTTGAACACGAGGTTAAGGAAGTACTCAAAGACCCGGAAGGCAGATATATAATAGTGCAAATATGTGTTGCAGAACAAACATATACACTTTGCAACATTTACGCCCCGAACTTAAAAGATAGGGGGTTTTGGAATAACATTGTAACAGTCCTCTCTCCCTACCTGGGTACACACATCATTCTGGGGGGTGATTTTAATCTCACTCCTAATCCTCATTGTGATAGGTTAAGAGGGACACATAGCGGGAAACCTAGAAAGATGGCTAAAATCTCAGAAAAATTTGAAAAGGACACTTTTGCTCTACTGGGGAATTCCCTGCGCGTGGTGGACATATGGAGGCAACTGAACCCTGATGGGAAAGATTATACCTGTGCATCACGTACATCACCCTCTATGTCCCGCATAGATATGTTTCTAATCTCAAACTCTCTCATTACACGTATCATAGACACCAAAATTGGGGAAGTAGCGGTTTCAGACCATGCACCCATAGCACTTTTCATAGATAAGAACCCGTCGGTTTGCAATAGACGAACTCTTAAATTCCCAAAATACTTACTCTATTCCCAGGAATTCCAGAGCCACCTAACTCATTGTTGGGATGACTACCGGGTAAACAATGCACAGCATATAAACTCACCGGAACTATTCTGGGCAACCGCTAAGGCTGTCTTGTCGGGCAACATTGTTGCCTACTTGGCACGCAGGAAAAAGCAATCCACCGAGAAACTTGGGAAACTGAGAGATCGCCTAGCGGAGACTTACTGCACCTACTGTGCGACCCCCTCTAGTCTCAATTACCGCAATTATATTGACACTAAAAAGGAATATGATGCCTTACTGGCCAACCAGGCCTCACAGGCTCTCCTGCGAACCAGGGGTAAATATTATAGATTTGGGGATAAGTCAGGGAAGCTTATGGCAGCGTTAGTGAATATGAACACATCCTCCAAACATATCGCAGCCCTGAAAAGGCAGGGAAAACTAGTGAAAGACGCTGATTCAATAGCTGAAGCATTCGCGTCTTATTATACCACTCTTTATGCCAGTGAGGGCTCCCCAGACGCCGAACTAAAAGATAAGTTTTGGGAAAATATCAACTTTCCACAGTTCTCAGATTCTCAATTGGAGAAACTAAATGCCCCCATAGGGGAGGAAGAGATCCAGAGAACGATAATGTCCATGGCGCTGGGCAAAGCCTCAGGTCTGGATGGACTGCCGATAGAGTTCTATCGGCTCCTAAAGGATCAGGTCTCCACGACGCTGGCAAGTTTATACACTACTTACTTCGAGGGGGAGAAAACACCGGTGCCAGAATTCTCTGCGGCATATATCACTCTCATACCCAAGCCGGGGAAGGACAGCGTTTTACCGGAGTCCTACCGGCCAATCTCTTTACTAAACTCCGACTACAAGATATTAACTAAACTTCTGGCTGAAAGACTTAAATTTATACTACCTGACATCATTCACATGGATCAAACAGGATTCATGTATGCAAGATCGTCAGTGGTCAATGTTCGTAGGGTTCTACAGGTCATCCAACACTTTTGGACCAAAAGGAAGGGTGATGTAGTGAGAGATGACACAGAGGCCTTCCTGCTGTCGCTTGACGCAGAGAAGGCCTTCGACCGAGTGGAGTGGGATCAACTTTTCTACACCATGGCTAAGGCTCGCTTCTCTGGCCCCTTTCTAACTTTTATCAAAAATTTGTACCGTGCCCCCCTTGCTAATATACTAGTTAACAATATATTCTCTGCAAACATTTATTTACATAGAGGAACCCGGCAGGGTTGCCCCTTATCACCCCTCCTCTTTAACATTGCCCTGGAACCGCTGGCTATCAAGCTAAAGCAGGTCTTTCCTGGCATAGACTTGGCAGGACATCCACAGCATCTGGCGCTATATGCGGACGACATGCTCTTGTTCGTACAAAACCCCCACACTTATATACCGCATATACTAGAAACCCTCAACGACTTTGGCCGGTTCTCAGGCTATAAAGTCAATATGCATAAATCTGAGATCCTGTGGCTCCTCAGAAAAGTTGACTCAAGCGGGGAATTTCCATTCTCGGTGGCTAAGCATGATATCACATATCTTGGCATTAAGATTTCTGCAAACCCAAACAAGCTATACGCTATTAATTTGACACCCGTATGCGCAAAATTGCAGGCGCAGATGAATAGCTGGAGATCCCTTCCTTTGTCACTCTCAGGTAGGATCAATCTTCTTAAAATGGTGATACTCCCCCGCCTTCTTTATCCGCTTCTTATGCTCCCCCTACTCTTAAGTAAAGCTGATGTCAAAATACTAAACTCAGCGGCGACCCGCTTCATTTGGAAGGGGGGTAAGCCACGGATCTCGAGGGAAAAACTGAGCATGGGTTTTCTTAATGGGGGCCTGGCTTTGCCAGACTTCAGGCTATACAACTGGGCAGCTCTGATTCGCCTAGTACTGGACTGGCAGGTGGGAACTCATCATTTTTGTCGACCCTCTATGGAGCAGGCTGTTTTGGGGGATGTTTCCCTGGCATACCTACCACACATCTCAAACATGAGATCTGTGAGGGCTCTGGGCCTTAATATGTTATTCAGCGAACCATTAAAGGCTTGGCATCAGGCTCATAAATTTCTGAAGAAATCTTGTCATGCTTCAAGCTACCTGCCTATTGTCAAAAACCCAGACTTTCCGGCGGGTTTGGAAACCCAGCCCTTCGTGGTCTGGGAACAGAAAGGACTGACATCACTTAAACAATTATTAACCCCGCTAACAAAAGAGGTAAAAAATTTTGGTGCTTTATAGAGAGAGTTTGGGATACCGAGAACACATTTCTTTGCCTTTCTACAGGTACGCCACTATATCAATACTTTAACTCGGAACGCACCTGAATTCTGGGAGGGTTCTCCCTTCCGCATTTCACAAACACTGTACACAATGGGTAGGTTTTCCCTATCGGAAATCTATCAAACACTCATACAGCATAGAGCACAGAGCACAAGGGACTCAGTGCAAGCAGGGTGGTCCCGTGTGGGAATTGAGGGCATTACTTGGGAAGACATAAGAAGAGGCCTCGAACGAACTAAATCAGCCACGTTGTCTGCCATGTACAGGGAATCCCAGATACGTTTCCTCCATAAGGCCTATCTCACACCAAGAACATTAGCCAAATGGGTGCCTATGCGCCCTAACCAATGCGTGAGATGTGCAGCAGAGGCCCCTACCCTCCTACATTATATGTGGGAATGTCCGTCAGTCAGACAGTACTGGAATAAAATACAATACTGGATCAATAAGTCCTTACAGATACACCTCACGCTCAGTCCAGAAACTATCCTCTTTTTACATTGGGAAACACAACACAGACAACAGGACGCAATATTGAGTCTAGTAATATTGTTAGCTAGAAAATGCATCTTAAAAAACTGGACAATAAGAAAGGGCCCCTCCTTTGCGGGCTTTAGGAACCTACTTAGAACACAGATATTTACGGAACAAATGGATGTTAGGATGGATGTTCAGAACAGGCTGGGTTTATTCCTGCGTAAATGGCACAGACTCATACTTACCTTTGAATTGGAGATTCAGAGACTTATCCTGACCCCATTTAAGGACTCAGTTCTTTTTACTGAAGCGGAACTGAGAGGGGAGTGGGCACATTTATTTTAAACGACAATCACTTCGTAGGTCGACTGACTCCCCCTCCTTTCCTTTCCTCCCCCTCTTCCCCTAGCCTTCCCTCCCCCCTTTTTTTTTTTTTTTTTTTTTTTTCCTCCGCCGGGCCTCAAGGATAACAATATTAGTCTTTTTTTAGGTTTATTACTGTTATTAGTTAGATTAGGTTTAATATAAGTTTAGTTTTACTTGTGATAAAGATAATGGAAAAAGATTATGTTGGGGAAGTGCAATCACTCAGACCAGATAGATATCATGTAAGACAGAAACGAAGTGTGGACAAAAGAAGAAAATATTTTACTCCTCACAATGTGACTTTATTTTGTTTTATACTGTATTTAATTTAGGAACTGCAATGTAAATCATGTCACCAGACATGATAGCCGCACAAAATGTAATAACTGGAATGTGTGTATTGCTTTGCCGGACAACAATAAAAAGATATTTGAAAAAAAAAAAAAAGTTTAAAAAAATATAATTGATCAAACATGCCCAGTATACCCATTATGCTCATATACAAATAGCACTCCGATTATTTATTACTTATCATAAAGACCCCTCTATCCAACTGCAAAACACAGATTCCAGTGATCGGCATCTATTATAGGCAGTTCACAGGGCCGTTGTGGAAAAATGGATCAAATCTTGCATGAGTTAACAATGTTGATTGGAATAGACCCATAATAATTAATAATATAAAACCATACCTCCTTAGATGTGGGTATCATCATTACTATCATACCGCATTTAACTTTTGATTGTTATGATATGATCTCCAAGGAAGTTCATTTGCACATGCTCAAAATGCGTCAGGTCACAGTGCTATTTTTTAGTACTAATATCTGTCTGTGCTGATGTCTTATATTAATAAAAAAAAAAAGTTTCTGGGTGGCATTATACTGAGGTCTGCTTCCCTTTCTTTATTTTAAGTATTGTACTGTGAATGTAGAAAAAGGAGAATACTGGCTGAGATCATGTTTACCTTGAAGAATTAAATATATAGTTTTCTCCTTTATCAATATATATATATATATATATATATATATAAAAATATATATATATATATATATATATATATGAGAGAGATATATGAGAGAGAGAGATAGATAGATAGATAGATAGATAGATAGATATATAGATAGATAGATAGATATAGATCTATAAATATATATCATTTATATTTTGTTTAGTTTTGTAGTTGACACCTGCATTCTTTACCACATACATTGCAAAGAAGGATGGTATTTATCTCTTATAATAGCATGATATTCTCTATTATAAAATAGGGTTAACAAAATGAGTAATAATCCCTTCAGATCACAAGGTACAAACTGCAGGGTCCAGGTCGGCAGCTGAACAGCCAATTATTTGCCCAACAACACTGAATTTCATCTGCCCGCAGTCACTATCTACTGATTATACAATCAATATACCACAGATAAGAAGAGCTAGCTACTAACCAAGGCAGATCAATGTTAGCAAATAAGAGCTATATGAGCAAAACTTTGATACTATTCTGCAGCAGTGTAAATGTTGTTTCTATTGCAAAGGCATTCAAGAAGCGACTTTTATGATTGCACTATTATTATAGGTTTAATGTTTGGCAATCAAGCTGCAGTGGTCTACATATCAGCAAACAGCATCAAAAGAAAACATCAAATTGTCCTTATTCTTTTGACACTGTAGCTGAGGCGTTTTTCTATGTTAGTGGCCTTGAATGAACAATAATAAGTGACAATTTGCTGGAAAACACTATTTTTACAGCTAACAAAAGTCATGCAATATAGATTGATATAAGTATGATTATTTCTAGACCCACACAGAAGATCTACTTCAAACAGATGATTTAAATAAATTCAATATTGTGACAGTTGTGTTCTTTTATTCACAAATATTATTTGAGAATGGTTGACATCAGCCTTAGGAGTAAGCAAATATCGCTTTAGTTATCAATAGAACCAACTGCATAAAATAGCATTATTTAATCATAGGGTTGCGGCGTCTGGTTTTTTTCTTAAATACTGTTTTTTTGCGCTTCATTCTTAGTTTAAGATTCTGAAAGCTGGGTAGTTTTTATTTAAAAAAAACAACAGCATAAAAAGCGGAGCTTGAAAACACTGCATATTACTAAAATTGATGTAGATCATAAACAACTGAAATTTAAAATCTATGCACTCTGTAATCGCACAGACAATTTCATCTGAGAACCATCTTTTATCTGTGGGTTGATGTATTTTTTTAGTTTTAGTAGGAGTTTTTACTGTGCAAGCATATGTATGTATGCTCCTTCCCGCCAAATTCAGCTGCATTGCTGCCCATTGCGTTTGAGCAGTCATAATGCCCTATTTTAGAAGCTGCAAATGTAGCTTTGGAGCTCCTTCGGCTGCAGGCTTTCATGACCAAACCTGCAGCAGACAGTGAAGATGCAGCGGTTATCAAACTGCTATTTCTTAACCTACTACGCCAACTCTAAACTGGCATTCTTCAATCTCCCTGGACTTGTCCAACAGGGGTAATTGACAGCTGTGCGCAAACAGGTGTTGGACAAGTAGCTGCTTGAGCAATGATAAATACGCTCAGCATATTGCTGCACACTAGCCACAATGCCGTGCAGACAGGAGTGGAGATGTCCACCCGGCCTTTGGTAAATATAACCCTATAGTGTCTAAATGTGGATGAACAGGGAATACAGGTGTATGCTGCAAATGCCTTGTGTGCAGCAAAAAAAAATTTGCTAAAACTAGTGTGCTGCAAAAATGCTCTAGTCAAATTTTAAATGCATTAATATGTATTTCAATTTTAACTAAACTTTTTCTTTAAGTATATACTATCAAAGATAAGATGGAGAGACTTTAAGGCATAACATATATTTTGACTTTAATGAATCTGTCGCTCATAAGTAGTAAACATAAACCGCTTTAAAAACATATATACTTTTAGGTGTGTGCATAAATACCAAAGATGTTAATAAAAACATATTAAAGGTTGATTTTAAAGAAGAAGGCTTCCTCCCATCACTTTTCTTCCCTCCAAAGCTTGTTTATGAGTGCATGCGCCTATTATTTCTCTATATTATTTTTTTTAATGGGAGGTGTGACATGGGTTTATATTAACGGCACTGACTGCAGTGCCAAACAGAAGAAAAAAAAGGGGGGTAAGGCAGCCAGGATGGTGAAAAATTGGTAATATACTTTATTTGAATAAACATACGTACAAAGAAGTATAATCAAAAATAAAGCTTTCAAAAGCATAATTTTTATTTTAATCATAGGTGTAAAAGAAAATATTTCCATTTGCCTTAAAATTACTGAATTAAATCTGCAGCTGTATTTAAAGTTAAAGGGACAACAAAGCCACATTTTTTTCTTTCAGGATTCAGATAGAGCATGCAATTTTAAGCAACTTTCTAATTTACTCCTATTATCAATTTTTCTTTGTTCTCTTGGTATCTTTATTTGAAAAAGCAGGAATGTAAAAGCCACCAATCTGCAAGCACTACCCAGGTGCTGAACCAGAAATCTATCTGAATCATGAAAGAAAAAAATTGGGTTTTGTATCCCTTAAACTTGCTAAAAATTCCCCTTCATATCCTTGTAAGATCTATCTGTTCGTTGTTGTAGATAACATATTAAAAAAAGTGCAACTGCAAAGTCAGTCAGTAAGTCTACAGAGGATAATTGTTAATATGCCAATTGTATCTTAACTTAAAGCCTTTTTTTTTTTTTTTTAACTTTGATGCATTTAAAAGGACAGTCTAGTCAAAATCAATTATCAAAACAATATCCTACTGAGGACAAGCTCACAGGGTATACGTAAACTAGTCTGCGATTGGCTGATGTCTGTCAAGTGATACAGGGGGCCCGGAAAATGGGAGAAAAATTAAAGTTGTCAGAAAAAAATGTACTGCTTATTTGAAATTATGAGTGTGTTACATAGTAACATAGTAGATAAGGTTGAAAAAAGACTGAAGTCCATCGAGTTCAACCTATACAAATCGAAAATACTTACAAAAAGTTAAGCTTAAATAACCCCATTAAAATGTGACCCATTTAATACTAGCAATCATATCCATGAATTTTGTTTATATACAGAAATTTATCCAGACTATTTTTAAATGTATCTATGGTATTGGCATTCACTACCTCCTTTGGTAATGAGTTCCACAATTTTATTGCTCTTACAGTGAAAAAACGTTTCCGTTGCAGGAGATTAAATCTCCTTTCCTCCAACCTTAAATTATGACCTCTTGTCAGAAACAATTTTCTTGGAATAAACAGAGCTTCTGCCATCTCTGTATATGGGCCTTGAATATATTTATATAAAGTAATCATGTCACCTCTCAAGCGCCTTTTTTCTAAAGAAAAAAGACCCAGTTTGGCTAGCCTCTCCTCATAGGTTAATTTCTCCAATCCCCTTATTAGCTTTGTGGCCCTTCTCTGAACTTTTTCTAGTTCTGCAATATCTTTTTTAGCAATTGGTCCCCAGAACTGCACTCCAAACTCAAGGTGAGGTCTTACCAGGGCTTTATATAATGACAGAATTATGCTTTCCTCCCTTGCAAAGCTGTCCACCCACCATCGCTGCATACGGGCAGTGGATCTGTTGATCTGTTGGCCCGTATGTATCATTACACACTCCGATGAGTGAAGGGACTGTCAATCATGAGAGCGAGCAAGCTCTCTGTGATTTCTCTCTGCCACCTCTTCTCTCCACTGATTCTACATTGTGGGAAGATCTCAGTAAGAAGCAGCGTAAGAAGAGTGTGAGAAGCAGCGGCCCCACAAGGGCTCCAGAGCAGCTCTCGCTGCTTCGTACATGGAGTCTTTAGTGGTCCTTTAATGGTTGCAATGCAGGCCTTTTCCTATGTGATAAACCCCTTTGCAGGAGTTCAACATATCGGGCTAGATTACATGTTGAGTTCAACTGATAGGCCAAGGTATGTTATCTTGTGCATAGACTTCGTGTATTACAAGTGTATTGTTAAAGGGACACTCATGTGTGCAAAGAGGACCAAGTTGCAGTCTTGCAAATCTGTTCCACAGAAGCTTCATTCTTAAAAACCCAAGAAGACGAGACAGCCCTCGTGGAATGATCCGTAATCCTCTCAGGAGGCTGCTGACCAGCAGTTTGATAAGTCAAACAAATCATACTTCTTAACCAGAAAAAAGAGAAGTAACAGTAGCCTTCTGACCTTTACGCTTCCCCGAGAAACAAATAAAAAGGGCAGAAGACTGGCAAAAATCCTTAGTCGCCTATAAATAGAACTTTAGAGCACATACAACATTCAAGTTGTGCAACAGATGCTCCTTATGAGAGGAAGGATTGGGACAAAGAGAAGGAACAACAATTTCCTGATTAATATTCCTATCCGAAACCACTTTAGTGAGAAAACCCAACCTACTACGAAGAACCACCTTATCCGCATGAAAGATAAGGTAAGGTGAATCATACTGCAAAGCCGAGAGTTCCAAAACTCTCCGAGCAGAAGAGATAGCAACAAGAAACACAACCTTCCAAGATAACTTAATATCCAAGAAATGCATTGGCTCAAACGGAGCCTGATGCAAAACCTAAGAGCAAGGTTAAGACTCCAAGGTGGAGTAAAAGATTTAAACGCAGGCCTGATACTGACCAAGGCCTGGCAAAAAGGATTGAACATCTGGCACAACCGCCAGATGCTTATGTAACAGAATAGTTCAAGCAGAATTCTGACCTTTCAGAGTACTAACTGACAACCCTTTCTCCAGACCTTACTGGAGAAAATACAAAATTCTAGGAATCCTGACCCTACTCCAGGAGTAGCCCTTAGATTCACATCAATAAATGTATTTATGCCAAACCTTATGATAAATTTTCTAACAGGTAACAGGCTTGCGAGCTTGGATCATGGTCTCAATCACCGACTCAGAAAAAACACGCTTAGACAGAACTAAGTGTTCAATCTCCAAGCAGTCAGCTTCAGAGAAACAAGATTTGGATGGAGGAATAGACCCTGAGTTAGAAGGTCCTTCCTCAAAGGTAACCTCCAAGGTGGAAGACATCTACACCAGGTGTGCATACCAGATTCTGTGAGGTCATGCGGGAGCTATTAGAATTACCAATGCTCTCTCCTGTTTAATACGAGCGATGAATCATGGAAGGAGCACAAACGCAGGAAACAGGTATGCTAGATTGAAATTCCAAGGAACTGCCAAAGCATCTATCAGAGCTGCCTCTGGATCTCTTGACCTTGAACCGTATCTTGGAAACTTGGCATTCTGCCGAGACACCATCAGATCCAACTCCAGCACTCCCCACTTGAGGTTTAATCTGGAGAACACCGGACGGAGAGCCCATTCCCCGGGATGAAATGTCTGTCTGCTCAGGAAATCTGTCTCCCAGTTGCCCACTCCTGAAATGTGGATGGCAGATAGACAACAATTGTGAGCATCCACCCACTGAATAATCAGAGACACCTCCTTCATGGCAAGGAACTCTGAGTCCCTCCTTGGTGGTTGATGTAAGCCACTGAGGTGATATTATCTGATTGTAACCTGATAAACCGGGCTAAGGACAACTGAGAAGTAAAAAGAAGAAGTGCGGAGCACCAGCAATTAAAAATATTAAACTTTATTCAAAAATAGAATTAAAAGTTGTCAGGATACACACATGTGTTGCAACATAAAAAGGAGTCAACAAACCTAGCTGACATGTTTTGACTGTGTGTCGTTGTCAAAGCTAGCTATTTTTGAATAAAGTTTAATATTTTTAATTGCCAGTGCTCCGCACTTCTTTTTACTTCATAAGTTGCTGACCGCTCTCAGCGTGTATCACTGGAGGATGGGTATATTCCTTTCATTCCCCAGAGCCCTGTGCAAAGCCCTTACTGGATTGCTAACAACCAATGGGAAGTGAGGAGATGACACCCCCTATGACGTCTGAGCAGGGAGACGGTTTTGTGACACCAGGAGGATTGGATCGATTACTCTATGAGAAGCGAGTATAAGCCGCCAGTTTACACAGCGTTGTGCCCTTGCTCCCTAAGACCGGACAAATCACATCCTAAGGGGTAAGCTTTGAGGTTATTATTAATTGTTCATCTTCCGCTGACTTTGCAATATCATTGACTGAGTTTGCAGTTTCCCTGTTTGGATTACGCATTGATACTTACATACACTTGTCTAGATTTGCGTGGCATGGAGTAATCCCTGTTTCTCAACTAAGGACAACTGGTGCCAAGCCATCAGAACATTATAAATTGTTTTCACCTCCAAGATGTTTATGGGGAGAGCAGACTCCTCCTGAGTCCATAGTCCCTGTACCTTCAACGAGTCCCCGACTGCTCCCCAGCCTAGCAGGCTGGCGTCTGTAGTCACGATCACCCAGGAAGGTCTCCGGAAGCATGTGCCCTGAGACAGAGGCTCCTGAGAAAGCCAATATTATTATTATTATTATTATTATTATTATTATTATACTTTATTTATGAAGCGCCAACATATTCCGCAGCGCTGTCCATGGATACAATTCATTTAAACAAAACAATTATAGACTTGTAAGAGACAGGACAAAATTTACAAACACATACAGGAGGGTAGGAAGTTGAGAAACAGGAGATGAGGACTGCAAGATTGGGAAAGATGTTAATACAGAGTTAGATGAGGGAAATGTTAGGTAAGTGAAGTCTCTTGTTGACTGGTCTAGAGTTATCCTCTGAGACAGATCCGAATGATTTCCGTTCCATTGTCTGAGCATGCATAACTGCAGAGCTCTCAAATGGAATCAAGCAAAAGGAATGATGTCCATGGAAGCAACCATCAGACAAATTACCTCCATACATTGAGCTACTGATGGCCGAATAGTAGACTGAAGAGAGAGGCAAGAGAAAATAATCTTGGATTTTCTGACCTCTGTCAGAAAAATTTTCATAGACAGGGAATCTATTAAAGTCCCTAAGAACTCTTTCACAGATTCACTTTCCAACCTTGGGAACGTAGAAAAGAAAACAAGATCTCTGTAAGATGGCGCCTGAACCAATATGTCGTCCAAGTATAGCGCCACTGCAATACCCCGAGACCTGATCACTGCCAAGAGAGCCCCCAGAACCTTTGAGAAAAATCTGGGAGCTGTGGCAAGACCAAACGGAAGAACCACAAACTGAAAGTGATTGTCTAGAAATTTGTGATGATCCCAGTGGATGGAAACAAGAAGATACGCGTCCTTCAGGTCTATGGTCGTCATGAACTGACCCTCTTGAACCAAAGGAAGAATGGAATGGATGGTTTCCATTTTGAAGGACGGTACCCTGAGACACTTGTTGAGACACTTTAGGTCTAAAATGTTCCCTCTTTCTTGGGAATCACAAACAGATTTGAATAAAATCCTAGACCCTGTTCCCTTACTGGAACTGGAACAATCACTCCCAGGGAGGAAAGGTCCTAAACGCAGTTCAAGAATGCCTCTCTTTTTAACTGATCTGCAGATAATCTTGAGAGGTGAAATCTGCCCCTGGGAGGGAAAGCTTTAAATTCTATTTTGTAACCCTGAGATACTATGTCCACAACCCACGGATCTGGGACATCTGGTATCCAGGCTTGACAAAACAGGGAAAGTCTGCCCCCCACTTGATCTGACCCCAGACTGGGGGCAGAGCCTTCATGCTGACTTAGAATCAGCTGCAGGCTTTTTAGACTGCTTCCCCTTATTCCAAGACTGACTAGGTTTCCAAAACTTGGACTGTTCCTGCTTGGAAGAGGAAGACTTCTGACCTCTGAAGTTACGAAAGGAACGAAAATTACTTTGACATCCCTTAGGTCTATTCTTCTTGTCTTGAGGAAGAAAAGACCCTTTCCCACCCAAGATCTCAGAAATTATTTCTGCCAGACCAGGACCAAGTTTTACCCTTGTAAGGAAGCGCCAGAAGCTTGGACTTGGAGGAAACATCAGCCGACCAAGATTTAAGCCACAAAGTCCTGAGTACTAAAACAGTGAAGCCAGGCAACTTGGCTTCCAGTCTTATAACTTGCATTAATACTAATACTAGATGAAAACACCCAGGAAGGTGGTACGCTCTTATACTGGTGAAGGGAAAAAAATGGAAAAAACTTAAAAAAGCAGACCAATGCCTGTGAGGCACTTGAGCAAATAAATTGATTACTTGTGAAAATCCTTAACAGTATTGCAACTCTGTATAAAATATGTTTCAGATCTGTCTACAAAATTGTAAATGTTTCAACAATGTCTAAAGGACCAAATAATGCAACTGTTAGTTGTAATAAACAATACAATCAATGTACTTGACTTTTAGATGGATATGGAACATACATAAGATAGTCCCACTGTAATAACCTATGGTAATGGAAATCCTATTTCAGGACGGTACAAGGCAGCTCCACTTGTGGAGAATGATCTTGGTTCCCCGTGGTGATCTAAATCAAAAGAGAAAGGGGCGCCTCATAGTGAACTCCGTAAACTAATGTACTAGGAATTGATAAAGATGGCACTTGTGAAAGTGCAAACAGGCAGGCTGACAATCGCAGTAGTCAGCTCACTGGATACCACCCCTGATACGGGACAAGATGAGAAATAAAGGATCAGAAATAAAGGAATTGGCTAATTTAAGAGACCTGATCCTATCCTGGATTTCCTCCAACAGAGTATCTTCCAAAATAGATTCAGACAAGGCATTGCACCAATAAGATGCTGCACTTGCTACTGTGGCAATACAAACAGCAGGTTACCATTGAAGACCCTGATGAACATACATTCTTTTTAAATAAGCATCCAGCTTCTTGTCTATAGGATCCTTAAAAGAACAGCTATCCTCTATTGAGATCGTAGTTCTCTTAGCCAGAGTAGAAATAGCCCCCTCTATTTTAGGCACCGTGTGCCAAGAATCCTAAACAGAGTCAGCCACAGGAAACATCTTTTTAAAAATATAAGAAGGGGAAAAAGAAATCCCTGGCTTCTCCTTTTCCTCTGAAATAATCTCCGTCAAACTGTCAGGAAAAGGAAACACTTCCACAGAGGAAGGAACACTATAGTAACTATTAAGTTTACTAGACTTCTTAGGATTGACAACGAAAGATGAATCGGAGTCGTCCAAAGTAGCTAATACCTCCTTTAACAATACACAAAGGTGTTCAAGCTTAAATCTGAAGTTTACTTCTTTAGTAATAGGCAAAGGAGAAACAATGTCTGAATCAGAGATTTCACCCTCAGAGGCTACCAAGGTATCCTCCCCATCAGACTTATGAGGGAGGACAACCTGCGTATCAGCAGCTAAAACTGACACCTTGCTGTCAGATAAATGTTTAGATTTCCTCTTGCGTTTTCCCAAAACAGGAAAAGCAGATAATGCTGTAGATACCGCACAAGATATCTGTGCAGCAAAATCTGCAGGCAAAAATACTCCTCCAGAAGGTTGAGAGGAACCGCAGGACACTGCATGTGACACCAATGAGGCTTGGGGGGTTTGAGGAGAAAGCTGAGGCATTGCCTAAACAGCATCATCCTGAGAGACATTAGGCTCAGAAATAAAAATCATATCTTTACATTTTAAAGTTTTATATAGACATGAGGAACAGAATTGCATAGGCAACACAATCTGCTTCTCCAAACATAATAGACAATTGTACATAGAAACAGACTCCTGCTCCATGACCCAAATACAAAATCACCAGAATGACAGAAAATAAAAAACCTTAAAAAAAAAAATATTTTCTAATACTTTAAATTTAAAGGTACTGACACTTAAAATTCCTAAACGAAAAAAACGTTAGAAAAAAAACACCCTTAACTCACAACCTCTACACCTCAGCAGAACTGAGGTGCCTACCTTTCCCTCTAGTAAAGAAAATGCTGACAAACACAAAGCATTCACAGGAGAAATCATGCCGATATCACAGGGACAGCAGACACCGTTCGAATGCAACTCCACAGAGCGGAAACAGGATGATCATGTGACCAGCTGAACTAAAAGAGTGCAATAAACTAAAAGCGTACGAAAACAAGCCAGAAATACCCCACAGTAAAAAAGACCGTTACTGCTTCACATGACATCGTTTCAAAATCAACTGAAACCACACCTCCTTAAAAACATATACAGCACTAAAAAACACCCCAGGGCTGCATAAAATAAACCAGGAAAAATAATGCACAAAAATAAAAAATGAGCCACAACTATAAGGTTAACTCCTTCATGTCCACAGGGAGGATTAACCAAGTTTCTAATCACACACAGAAAACGTTCCTGCATACTGCCAAAAATGAAATCCTAACTAAGGATTTTAAATGCCCCAAATAGAAAGCAGAGAAATTTCCTTAAGTGCAACGTCTCCCACACCTAGAAGACAAAAGCACTTACCTGGAGTCTAGCTGTCCAGCAGGAAGACAGCTCACAAGACATGAAAGGACACATACTCCTTTCAGAAACCTGTAAAAAAAAAGAAAGAACAGAGTAAACTAACTCTGGCTTTCTACACCTAGCAATATGTTAGGAAACAAAGTAAGTACAACCTTACAACTGC
The DNA here is from genome assembly GCF_027579735.1 of Bombina bombina. NCBI lineage: Eukaryota > Metazoa > Chordata > Amphibia > Anura > Bombinatoridae > Bombina > Bombina bombina. The sequence goes on from NC_069502.1 coordinate 1,088,197,386, forward strand.
CAAACTGCTTAAAAGCCACCACTACTCTACTGCAGAGATTGACGTGGACTAAACCCCAAATCCTTGCTTGCAGAATTAATTTCTTCAGACACCAAACTTCACCTCCTCCATTAACAGAGGCAAAGAGAATGACTGGGGATTATGGGTAGGGGAGTGATACTTAACAGCTTTGCTGTGGTGCTCTTTGCCTCCTCCTGTTGGCCAGGAGGGATGTTCCCACTAGTAATTGAATGACGTTGCGGACTCTCCATATTTTAGGAAAGAAAAAATCTACTGCTTATTTGAAATTCAGAGTAAGTGCTATTGCATTGTCTTTTTATTATGCACTTGTCAATTATATAATTCTACTGCATTGAGTGGTCCTTTAAACATTTTAATCAGGGCATCTTAACGCAGCGGTTTCCTTTTTAGAGCATTCTATACTTTTAAAGGATAGTGCAGGGAGCACTATTGGTGAGCTCATTGCGCTCGTATTACAAGTGACATTGAAGCGCCATGAAAATTACCACTGTGGAATTTAGACCTGAAGTAAACCATTATTATTAATAGCATTGCACAGAACTACATGAAGATCTCCACTCCTTGTGCACCAGCTGCTTATTGCACCCTCAGCCTAGCACTCAAGCAATATTCAATATGATATTTACTATATTCCTCCATATAAGGCTATTATGTGAGGGATATTAACACACAATAGTGCTAATATTTTTCTACTCCACTTTTAATTAAGGCCACAGCAAGCATGAGTCTCTAAAGCAAAAAGGAGATGCTCAAACAAATAAAAACTTGCTTTTAAAATAAATGTCCCTTTAACTGAAAATATACAAAATAATTTACCAAACTACAGGAATATGCCCCTGATTATGCAAGATTCCCTGCATAAAATTGTTTTATATTGATTAAGTGTTCTGTACTTTTCATCCATCCAAAATTCTGTCAATCAAACCAAAATTCAGCTTCATATTTATTCCATAATAATTTTGAAGTCTGACAAGTGATTGTTGTCAAAACTGGACCAGTATATTAGCTTTACACCTCATTTCATCCATTACATTGGGGGCATCTCCTCATTACTTTCAGATTTCTGACAGGAAAAACATGGTTTTAGATAAATGTGACACAAAATGAGTAGATTATCATTTTTATATATGTAAGACCTAACCGCTCATGACAGCGAAGCTATGAAATTCACTAAAGTATTACATCTTCACTGAGGTGTGTAAGCAGTGGCAGTGCATGCATCAAAGATCCCAAGTCTATCAACACATAACCATGAACTGGGCAAAAAATATTGTACAGATAATGAGGAACATTCAATAGATTTCTGTTATTTATTAGATTGCTAGAAAATAAATATCAGTCTATGCAGTGTCAGCTTACCGTACATAATTCTGCAGTTATAGTTCAACCAACAAAAATATTATAAACAAAAGCACATATTTATTATTGTGAACAAATCTAAAAGGCATAGCTAGGTGGTCATTTTTAGACCCAGTATAAGAAGTGCGAGACAGTAAATATTGTCTCTGCTGAATAATTTCCCTAAAGCACCTGCACTTTTTTAAAAAAAAATGTATGACATAACATATTTTTGAAAAACAATATACCAGCTGTAGAGTATAAAATGTATGGGGATTTGACCATTTAGGTTTATTTTTGTATATAAAATAGCTGTTTTGGTTTTCTAACAACCCAATAAAATGGGCTAAGCTTTCATTGAGAGCAGACTTCATTATCTTATCTCTCTATGTATTCACAAACCCTCCTTTTCATATATGTGTCTGTCTACACAGAGTCTAGTATTTAGAGAATACAACTGAAAACTGATCTGAGGGTTTTGAAGCAACAAGAGCAGGGGTCTCATCTGAGGTCTTATGTGGATATGTGGCTAACAGAAGGGATGTAGGGCCAGAGGTCTGATCTGAGGTCTGATGTGGACATGTGTCTTTGAATGTCCAAAATTCCAGTGGTCTAATTTAAAGTCAAATGTGGGTATCAGGCTGACAGAAATGATGCAGGGCTAAGGGTCTGATCACAGGCTGAAATGGTATGTAGCTAAGAGAGGAGCTGACCTGTGGTCTAATGTTGGTATGGGTCTGAAAGGGGAATTGTATCACCTATGATGATGATGATGAAGATCAGCATTTTGGTGTGGATGACAGCACAACACTTAGGATATGCTGTTGGTATGAGGTATGGTATGATGCAGCTTATAGTTGTCCCAAAAATGGCTGCATGTGACTGGCATAATGACTAACATAGCACATAGCTGGCACTGTAAAGGTTGCAGAGAATATGAAGATGATCGTGTATTGTTCATGGATGACACGATAGTGGAAGTGGGAAAGAGGAAGCTTGTTTGAGGTCTAGTGTGACTCATAACTCGTAAAATCTGGGTTGCGTGGGGATAAGACTATAGGTTGGTGTCTGATGTGGTTCATAACGGCATGAAAAGGTACTGCAGAATAAATAAGGCTCATATGAGGTCAGATGTGGCTCATAACATCTACAAAAAAGCAAAGGTCATCCAAGGTCTGATAAAGCTCAAGCTTTTCTCAGATGTAATATGGTTCATGGCTGGCATAAAGTGAGCAGTAGGGTATACAAGGCTCGTCTATGAGTTGTTGCAGAGAATGACAAAAAGAGCTGCAGGAAACCTGAGCCTGGTCTGAGGTTTGATGTGGTTGTTAAATTGCATAAAGGGCTGTAGTAGGATGGTATTAGTATGTTGAGGCTTATAGCTGACAGAAAAAAAAAAGCTGATAGGAAACAAATGATATTGATCCAGTAGAGAGGCGCACCACAGAGACAATCACTCCAAAGTAAAAGTAACTGTTAGTTTATTTCGGCACATCGTTAAAAGCATATAACAGGGCACACAGGCCCAACAGGCTCACAGGTAAAAACACAACACAGGTGTGTCAGATAGTTACGCAGACATGTTTCGTGAGCATGCTCACTTGTTCACTGCATATGGGACTAATCTGACACACCTTTACTTATACCACAAATTTAAAGACATAGTGTAGATGTTAAAGTGGTACAAGTTAACATTGGACTCTACATAGTATACTTTTATTTCTTAATACTCTAAATAAATGGAGAGATTGTTAAATCAAAAATTGTCTTGTAGCTGTCCTTTACCCATATAAATGGTTAAAGTTAAGACATATAGTGCTTAAGTTGCAATTGTTGCATTGCAACAATTTTAAACAATTACATGTATATAAACCTTTCATTTGTATTGTTTTAATACTATCAGGTGTTGAAAATGCAATATTTGCAACAAAATGCAGATTTATAACTATAAAGCACTATATATGTCATTAAGACTATATTCACTTTGTTTCACTTAAAATAGTACATATGGAAAAAAAACAAAAAAAAAACAACCTTTTTTCTATTTTTAATTTTTAACACTTTAAGAATGATAAACAGATAGAGAAAATAGATATGCATAAATCCTATAGATATGTTTTTTTGACAAATATGTGATCTCATGCAAAGAAGAAAAGCAATTGTTTAAGTAAACAGATCAAGGTCTCTTCTCATGTTTAGACCTTGGGGGTTACTTGTCTTTAGTGAGAAGATCCAATAGACTTCTCGTTTGTTTAGTTTGTCTTCCCTATTGCCCCCTCTTCTCCAGTGGGGTACATGATCAATCCCTTGTAAGGTTAAACTTGACATATCAGAATCATGTAGATTTTTAAAGTGTCTGGAGATAGGAGTGTCAGATTTTTCATCTTTCCCAGACCGTAAGTGTTCTAAAAACCTATCTTTGATGGGACGCTTCGTTTTACCTACATACTGACAATTGCAAATTTTGCATGTCAGGAGATAGACCACGTGAGTGGTCTTGAAATTAATGAAAAAATTTATCTTATGCTCATTCTGTGTTGTACTGGAGTGAAACGTGTCACCCTCTTGTACATGTTCACAAGTTGTGCAGTCTTTTCTTCTGAATTTATAGAAACCTTTCTTTCCTTTTAACCAATTGGTATTGTTTTTGTTCATCATATCAGAAGGTGATAGATGATTGGCTAGGGTTTTGCCTCTCTTGGGTATGAAATTAATTCCCTGCTGTACTATTTCTTTCAGAATAGGATCTGTGTACAAAATGGGAACACTTTCCCTTATTATATCACAGACTTTGTAATAGTCAGTACTATAGGTAGTTATGAATTTTGGTGTGGTGGACACAGATTGCTTGTTTACTTTCTCTCTATACTTTAGGAAATTTTCTCTGGGTATATCCTTTATGCTTTCTTTAGCGGCATCTAGTATGTTATCAGTGTAGCCTCTCTGCTTTAATCTGTTAGTGATTATTGAGCTGTTTTCCTCATATTGTTCTTCACTTGTACAGTTCCTTTTTGCCCTAATATACTCTCCCTTTGGGATGCCCCTTAGTACATGTGTAGGATGGCAAGATTTAAATGACAGAAGAGTATTGCCTGCAGTAGGCTTTCTATAAAGGCTAGTTTCTATTTTATTCTCAATCACATTGGCAGAGATCTTTAAGTCTAGAAAGTTGATAGATTCTGCATTATTCTCTCCTACAAATCTAATTCCATCAGCATTATGATTCATAAATTCACAAAAGGAAACTGCTTCCGATTCACTTCCTTCAAATATAAAAAACAGGTCATCAATGTACCTATAGAAATGTTTTATCTTATTTCTGAAAGGATTTCTTTCTCCAAAGACGTGGAACAGCTCCCACCACCCCATAAAGAGGTTGGAATATGAAGGGGCAAACTTTGCCCCCATAGCTGTTCCACGTCTCTGGAGAAAGAACTCATTGCCAAACATAAAAAAATTATGCGTAAGGAGATACTCTATAGCTCTTAAAATAAAGCTCTTAGTAGGCGAGTCATAATCACTGTATGTGTCAAGGAAAAATTCTATGGCAGTCATACCTTTATTGTTTTGTATACAGGTGTATAGAGAGGTGACATCCACCACTAAAAATCTGAAATTGGGTTCCCATCTCACTTTGTCCAGTTTATTTAGAATAGATGTTGTATCTTGTATATAGGTTAAGAGTCCTCTGACTAGAGGTTGTAAAAAAGTGTCAATCAGATCACTCAGAGGTTCATTTAGGGAACCAATCCCTGCAATAATGGGACGTCCTGGTGGACGCACAGGATCTTTGTGTATTTTTGGAAAATAATGGAAGATGGGGGCAACCGGATGAGAGGGTATGAGTGCATCTTTAGTTGAAGCACTAATTATATTATTATGTTTAGCAAACAGAACAATACCCACTAATTCATTTTTATAAAACTTCGTGGGATTAGTCTGTAGTTTGCTGTATACCTCTTTATCATCCAGTTGCCTCTTAGCCTCCATTATGTAATCTGTTTTGTTGAGAATGACTACATTTCCTCCTTTGTCTGAAGGTCTAATGAGGATTGAATCATTTTCAGATAAACTTTTTAATGCCTGTTTTTCATTAGCTGTTAGATTATACATATTTTTACTTTTCTTTGAATTTTTTTCACTGAGCACAGTTAGTTTTTCCTCTATTGTTTTCTGAAAAATATCCAGCGCTTTTGGACGGGCATGTACAGGGTAAAATGTGCTATTCTTCTTTACATGATCACACCTCACCCCTGATTCAACAAATGATAGTTTTGGACATTGCCAGCACTAAGAAGGCTGCAATCATGTAAGGATAATCTAAGGTATAATGTGGCTCATAACTAGTACAAAAGAATTTGGAGGGAACATGAGGCAGGTTTGGGTTTTGATGAGATCTTATATATTATCATAAGGGAGAGGTAGGGGCCATGGGTCTAATCTTAAGTGCCATTTTTACCTAGCTATATTTCAATATGACAGTTTTTTTTTAATATATGGATTAACAAATTCTCTACCCAGGGAAGCATGGCTTCTGAAATTTTACTCCTGGCTCATACGAACCCCAACCCCAACCCTAAACATCAGGGTTGGGTTCTTAAAAGGAAACAAACATTTTGTATTTTTTTCAAGTTTTATTTTTACACACCTGCGTTGCATTTAAGCTTTATTTATTTACTTTTTTATATATATATATATATATATATATATATATATATATATATAAAGCCAGGAAACAATGCTTATGTTAAGCATATGCACACAGTCTTAAAGTGTTTAACAAAATCAGTTAAGCCATGATATGCCCTTTGAAAGAAGTCAATATAGGTTTTCAAGTGGTCAAAGCTGTTGACTACATCCAGATTGGTTAGGCAAGAAGAATTAATGTAAATTTATTGATGCGGTTTGGAGGTGTAAAATTTAAAATGGATTAAAATGGCATTTAATTTTAAAACGCAATAATGAATAAGAACAGAGCCCTTATGTTTTAAGTCCTTAAAAGAAACTTTGAAATCAGTTTTTAGTAAGTGAATATTATAATGATTTTGTTATACTGAGCTCAAAGGCACACACACTATTTCTAATAAATTTGGCTACCCGAACTAAAACTTAAAGGGGCAGTAAGCATATTTAAATTCACCTTAAAGTAATAATGTTTTAAGAACAGATATGAAAAAAAGGTAAAGATACTGAAAGAAATTTTAAGGGCTATATCCACAGAATGCACTTGATCTGCAAAACTCTACAATTTTTGCTAACAAACAATCGGCTAGATTATGATTTGTGTGTTAGGGTAAAAAAGCAGCGTTAACAGGTCATAACGCTGCTTTTTTATGCCCGCTGGTATTACGAGTCTTGAAGGTTTAGGGTCACCGCACACTCCTTTGGCCTTACCGCAAAACGACTTACGTAAACTTTGTAAAGTCTTTTTTTCTATGGGACTTCCATAGCGCCGGTATTACAAGTCTGTCCTGGGAGGCCAAAAAGTGAGCGGTACACCCTACCCTGTCAAGAGTCCTAACACATTTAAAAGTCAGTAGTTAAGAGTTTTATGGTACAACGCAGTAGCATAAAACTCATAACTAAAGTGCAAAAAAGTACATTAACACCCATAAACTACCTATTAACCCCAAAACCGAGGCCCTCCCGCATCGCAAACACTATAATAAAATTATTAACCCCTAATCTGCCGCTCCGGACACCGCTGCCACCTACATTATATTTATGAACCCCTAATCTGCTGCCCCCAACATCGCCAACACCTACATTATATTTATTAACAGCTAATCTGCCACCCCCAATGTCGCCACAACCTACCTACACTTATTAACCCAAAATCTGCCGCCCCCAACGTCGCCGCCACTATAATAAAAATATTAACCCCAAAACCGCTGCACTCCCGCCTCGCAAACATTAGTTAAATATTATTAACCCCTAATCTGCCGTCACTAACATCACCGCCACCTACCTACACTTATTAACCCCTAATCTGCCGCCCCCAATATCGCCGCCACTATACTAAATTTATTAACCCCTAAACCTAAGTCTAACCCTAACACCCCCTAACAAATATAATTACAATAAATATAAATAAAATTACTATCATTAACTAAATTATTCCTATTTAAAACTAAATACTTATTACCGCATCGGATGTCTTGAAGATGGACCCGCTCCGCGTCGGATGGATGAAGACAGAAGATGCCGTCTGGATGAAGACTTCTGCCCGTCTGGAGGACCACTTCACCCGGCTTGGATGAAGACTTTTCCCGGCTTCATTGAGGACTTCGGCCCAGTTGGATGAAGACTTCTGCCGCTTCCTTGAGGATGGATGTTCGGTCTTCAGAACTGTAAATCGATCTTCAGGGGGTTAGTGTTAGGTTTTTTTTAAGGGTGTATTGGGTGGGTTTTATTTTTAGGTTAGGGTTTGGGCCTGGAAAAGAGCTAACTGCCCTTTTAAGGGCAATGCCCATCCAAATGCCCTTTTCAGGGCAATGGGGAGCTTAGTTTTTTTAGTTAGGTTTTTATTTGGGGGGTTGGTTGTGTGGGTGGTGGGTTTTACTGTTGGTGGGGTTATTTGTATTTTTTTTTACAGGTAAAAGAGCGGATTACTTTGGGGCAATGCCCTGCAAAAGGCCCTTTTAAGGGCTATTGGTAGTTTAGTTTAGGCTAGGGGTTTTTTTTATTTTGGGGGGGGCTTTTTTATTTTGATAGGGCTATTAGATTAGGTGTAATTAGTTAAAATATCTGTAGTTTGTTTATTATTTTCTGTAATTTAGTGGGGGGGTTGTACTTTAGCTAATTTAATTTAATTTATTTAAGTGTATTTAATTTAGTTAATTTGTTTAATTATAGTGTAGTGTTAGGTGTTATTGTAACTTAGTTTAGGTTTTATTTTACAGGTATTTTTGTATTTATTTTAGCTAGGTAGTTATTAAATAGTTAATAACTATTTAATAACTTTTCTACCTAGTTAAAATAAATACAAACTTGTCTGTAAACTAAAAATAAACCCTAAGCTAGCTACAATGCAACTATTAGTTATATTGTAGCTAGGTTAGGGTTTATTTTATAGGTAAGTATTTAGTTTTAAATAGGAATAATGTAGTTAATTATAGTAATTTTATTTAGATTTATTGTAATTATATTTAAGTTAGGGGGTGTTAGGGTTAGACTTAGGTTTAGGGGTTAATAAATTTAGTATAGTGGTGGCGACGTTGGGGGCGGCAGATTAGGGGTAAATAAATGTAGGTAGGTGGCGGCGATGTTAGGGATGGCAGTTTAGGGGTTAATAATATTTAACTAATGTTTGCGAGGCGGGAGTGCAGCAGTTTAGGGGTTAATATGTTTATTATAGTGGTGGCGACATTGGGGGTGGCAGATTAGGGGTTAATAAATGTAGGTAGGTGGTGGCGATGTTAGGGAAGGCAGATTAGGGGTTAATAATATTTAACTAATGTTTGCGAGGCGGGAGTGCAGCGGTTTAGGGGTTAATATGTTTATTACAGTGGCGGCGACGTTGGGGGTGGCAGATTAGGGGTTAATAAGTGTAGGTAGGTGGCGGCGACATTGGGGGCGGCAGATTAGGAGTTAATAAATATAATGTAGGTGGCGGCGATGTTGGGGGCAGCAGATTTGGGGTTCATAAGTATAATGTAGGTGGCGGCGGTGTCCGGAGCGGCAGATTAGGGGTTAATAAATATACTGTAGGTGTCAGCGATGTCGGGGGCGGCAGATTAGGGGTTAATAAGTGTAAGATTAGGGGTGTTTAGACTTGGGGTTCATGTTAGGGTGTTAGGTGTAAACATAAATTTTATTTCCCCATAGGAATCAATGGGGCTGCGTTAGTGAGTTTTACGCTGCTTTTTTGCAGGTGGGGAAATCGTGCACAAGCACGTACGACCAGCTCACCGCTGACTTAAGCAGCGCTGGTATTGGAGTGCGGTAATGAGCAAAATTTTGCTCAACGCTCACTTCTTGTCTTTTAACAACGGGTTTGTAAATACTCGCATTACCAGCCCTGCATGTAAGTGAGCGGTTAGCACCGCACAGCCTCTAACGCAAAACACGTAATCTAGCCGCAACAGTTTTAAACAAGATTAAAAAATATATATATTTTGGTATGCTCAATCACTGCTGTGTGTGTGTGTTTGTATAAACATGGAAATAGAATGTCAGCGAAAGATATGTCTTATCAATGTTTCTTTGCTTGGTTTCCTTGCTTTCGGTTGCAACCCATAGCCATAAATGGAAAGGAGACTATAGTTAAGGGGTGTGTATACCTTTGGAAGGACAAACATGTATTCAAGCATTTTTTAAAAAAATATCTCCATAGGACACACATATTCTTCCTATGGTTATTTTGTTAAGACTTAGAAAACACACACCACTCATTTTACTCTCTATCTCTATATAGATTGCTAGCACAAAGAACTAGAATACATGTTAAACAGCAGCTTTCACAAATTGTTTGCATGTTAGGTCACAATAAATCCTAATCTTACACAAAACACAGTAATGATTTGAAAGCATTTGAATCACTCTTTAAGAGAGGAATCTTAGTAACACTGATGCGGTCAAAAAACAAAAGACGGATGTATCTTAAGACCTGACCTTTAATGCTCTGTTAAGCTTCAAGTCAACCTGCACCCTTGTCTGCACAGAGACTTAAGAAGCACTGATCCCACTCACTTCTAATTATTTTCATGAAATAAGAGCAGAATCTGACTACACAAAGTAGGTAATTATTTAAATACATTTATGCCAACTGATTTATTAAGATTCTCCACAAACACACATAACATGCATATATGCACGCACACATACACACATAACATGCATATATATACACACACACACACACACATAACATGCATATATACACACACACACACACACACACACACACACACACACATAACATGCATATATGCACGCACACATACACACATAACATGCATATATACACACACACACATAACATGCATATATACACACACACACACACACACACACATAACATGCATATATGCACGCACACATACACACATAACATGCATATATACACACACACACACACACACATAACATGCATATATGCACGCACACAAACACACATAACATGCATATATACACACACACAAACACACATAACATGCATATATACACACACACAAACACACATAACATGCATATATGCACACACACATACACACACATAACATGCATATATGCACGCACACATACACACATAACATGCATATATACACACACACAAACACACATAACATGCATATATGCACGTACACATACACACATAACATGCATATATGCACGCGCACACACACACACATAACATGCATATATGCACGCACACATACATTTCTATGTATCTATAAATGTACAAAAAATTATAGCGCTATGCTTTGAAATCTTCTGTATAAATCTAAACATTTTGAAATATAATTATAAAAATAATTAAGTTTTTATTAAACACTTAAATATAATAATATAGAGAACTAAGTTTTTATGAAACACTTTTTTTTTTAAATACTATGGTGCAGATTTTGTCGATAGTATTCTCTGATAAGCTTATCAGTTGAAGTGGACTCAATCCTTATTAATGGAATATTTCCCATGGCCATATTTATATTTTTCTTTCTTATAGTATTAGAAGAAAGATATTTTTGCTTATAATCCAGTCTACTAATCTCCCATCAAGAAGGTTTCAACAGAATAGGTTTCTCATGATCAGTGATTATTAAGGGACAATTGTTTTGTATTTCTTCAAAACACTGAGCTATTTATCATGGTGTGTTGTTTTGATTAGACTAACATTTACTTCTGTTTGTGGGTCAGCCTGTCATTTTCTGTAATGAATAATCAATCTTACATATATCACAACGGAAAAATACACTGTCATCAAACATAACAAGTTTATGGCAATAATCCTATCTGTTTAAGAAATTCCCTCTGGAATAGCAAATCAGTTACACTGAAATGGAGCTGCTTTTGTAGTTTGTGTACAGTCTCAGACCGTGACGTTGTAGATCAGACCTTGGTTAATTTGGTATGGATTATACAACTTAGAAAGTGAGGGTATTTTTTCTTTGGGTACAGATATTTTGTTTCTTTAAACCCTGCATATTTAAAAAAAAAAAATAATAATATTATTTTAAAAGGGTTTCAACTGAAGTAGAACGGTGGGTCCTGATAACAAGAGTCAGACTGTAAAGTACAGCAATTATAGCTTTTTATTTATTTCATGAATGTAGATAAGAAAAAGAAAAATATTAGATAAAGGTGAAATGTGTTCACAAGCAATTTAAAAGCACAAATGATCTTCCATATGAAAAACCTCACTGTTCCAGATTCTCAGCAGACTTTCAAGTAGTTACTGGTAGGTAGAAAGATAACAATGAGAAACTGAGGAGAATACCCATATCTTCTCTTATTAAACCCAACATATCACAAGCCCACAAAGGCATGGATTTTTCATGACAAAACTAAAATAATGCACAATTTAAGTTATTAGGGATAAATAAACCACACATCATATTTAACAACATAAATATATAAATATCTCAAAAGAAAAAACATAATTGAATATAAAATCTACAAATTTCTTTTTGTGTTCCATATTCTCAGCAGGGTCTTGAGTATGCAGTGTTTGGTTGAAATAAAAAAAAGCATAAATAAAAATGACCCATGTCACCTAAGTACATATGGCTAGATTATGAGTTGTGCGTTAGGGTAAAAAAAGCGGTGTTAAGAGGTCCTAACGCTGCTTTTTTACGCCCGCTGGTATTACGAGTCTTGCAGGTTTAGAGGCACCGCACACTTCTTTGGCCTTACCGCAAAATGACTTACGTAAACGTCATAAAGTCTTTTTTCTATGGGACTTCCATAGCGCCGGTATTACGAGTTTGTCCTGGGAGGCCAAAAAGTGAGCGGTACACCCTACCCTGTAAAGATCCCTAACGCATTTAAAAGTCAGTAGTTATGAGTTTTATGGTACAATGCTGTAGCATAAAACTCATAACTAAAGTGCTAAAAAGTACACTATCACCTATAAACTACCTATTAACCCCTAGATCGAGGCCCTCCCGCATCGCAAACACTATAATAAAATTTTTAACCCCTAATCTGCCGCTCCGGACACTGCCGCCACCTACATTATATTTATGAACACCTAACCTGCTGCCCCCAACATCGCTGCCACCTACATTATATTTATGAACCCCTAATCTGCCGTCCCCAATGTCACCGCCACCTACCTACACTTATTAACCCCTAATCTGCCGCCCCAACGTCGCCGCCACTATAATAAACATAATAATCCCTAAACCGCCGCACTCCCGCCTCGCAAACATTAGTTATTATTTACCCCTAATCTGCCATCCCTAACATCGCCGCCACCTACCTACATTTATTAACCCCTAATCTGCCACCCCCAACGTCGCCACCACTATATTAAAGTTATTAACCCCTAAACCTAAGTCTAACCCTAAACCTAATACCCACTAACAAACATAATTTAAATAAATCTAAATAAATATTCCTATAATTAACTAAATTATTCCTATTTAAAACTAATACTTACCTATAAAATAAACCCTAAACTAGCTACAATATAAATAATAGTTACATTGTAGCTAGTTTAGGATTTATTTTTATTTTACAAGCAAGTTTGTATTTATTTTAACTAGGTAGAATAGTTATTAAATAGTTATTAACTATTTAATAACTACCTAGCTAAAATAAAGACAAATTTACCTGTAAAATAAAACCTAACCTAAGTTACACTAACACTACACTATAATTAAATAAATTAACTAAATTAAATACAATTACCTAAATTAAATTAAATTAGCGAAAGTACAAAAAAACAAACACTAAATAACAGAAAATAATAAACAAATTACAGAAATTTAAACTAATTACACCTAATCTAATAGCCCTATTAAAATAAAAAGCCCCCCCAAAATAAAAAAACCCTAGCCTAACCTAAACTACCAAAAGCCTTTAAAATGGCCTTTTGCAGGGCATTGCCCCAAAGTAATCAGCTCTTTTACCTGTAAAAAAAAATACAAACAACCCCCCCAACAGTAAAACCCCCCACCCACTCAACCAACCCCCCAAATAAAATACTATCTAAAAAAACCTAAGCTCCCTATTGCCCTGAAATGAGCATTTGGATAGGCATTGTCCTTAAAAGGGCAGTTAGCTCTTTTGCCGCCCAAATTCTAATCTAAAAAATAAAACCCACCCAATACACCCTTAAAAAAACCTAACACTAACCCCCTGAAGATCGACTTACAGGGAGACGTCTTCATCCAAGCCGGGCGAAGTGGTCCTCCAGACGGGCAGAAGTCTTCATCCAAGCCGGGCGAAGTGGTCCTCCAGACGGGCAGAAGTCTTCATCCAAGCCGGGCAGAAGTGGTCCTCCAGACGGGCAGAAATCTTCATCCATCCAACATGGAGCCAATAGGATTTTTTTCTACCTTAATTCCGATTGGCTGATAGAATTCTATCAGCCAATCGGAATCTAAGGGACGCCATCTTGGATGATGTCACTTAAAGGTAACTTCATTCTGTTTTAGTCGTCGGATGAAGAGGATGCTCCGCGTCGGATGTCTTGAAGATGGACCCGCTCTGCGCCGGATGGATGAAGATAGAAGATGCCATCTGGATGAAGACTTCTGCCCGTCTGGAGGACCACTTCTGTCTGGTTTGGATGAAGACTTCTGCCCGTCTGGAGGACCACTTCTACCCGGCTTGGATGAAGACTTCTGGCCGTCTGGAGGACCACTTCACCCGGCTTGGATGAAGACATCTCCCGGTAAGTCGATCTTCAGGGGGTTAGTGTTAGGTTTTTTAAGGGTGTATTGGGTGGGTTTTATTTTTTAGATTAGGGTTTGGGCGGTAAAAGAGCTAACTGCCCTTTTAAGGGCAATGCCCATCCAAATGCCCTTTTCAGGGCAATGGGGAGCTTAGGTTTTTTAGGTAGTATTTTATTTGTGGGGTTGGTTGTGTGGGTGGTGGGTTTTACTGTTGGGGAGGTTGTTTGTATTTTGTTTTACAGGTAAAAGAGCTGATTACTTTGGGGCAATGCCCCGCAAAAGGCCCTTTTAAGGGTTATTGGTAGTTTAGTTTAGGCTAGGGGCTTTTTTTTATTTTAATAGGGCTATTAGATTAGGTGTAATTAGTTTAAATTTCTGTAATTTGTTTATTATTTTCTGTTATTTAGTGTTTGTTTTTTTGTTGTACTTTAGCTAATTTAATTTAATTTAGGTAATTGTATTTAATTTAGTTAATTTATTTAATTATAGTGTAGTGTTAGGTGTTATTGTAACTTAGGTTAGGTTTTATTTTACAGGTACTTTTATCTTTATTTTAGCTAGGTAGTTATTAAATAGTTAATAACTATTTAATAACTATTCTACCTAGTTAAAATAAATACAAACTTGCCTGTAAAATAAAAATTAATGCTAAAAAAGCTACAATGCAACTATTATTTATATTGTAGCTAGTTTAAGGTTTATTTTATAGGTATTTCGTTTTAAATAGGAATAATGAGTTAATTATAGTAATTTGTATTTAGATTTATTTAAATTATATTTAAGTTAGGGGGTGTTAGGGTTAAACTTAGGTTTAGGGGTTAATAACTTTAATATAGTGGCGGCGACGTTGGGGGCGGCATATTAGGGGTTAATAAGTGTAGGTAGGTGCGGCGAGATTGGGGGTGGCAGATTAGGGGTTAATAAATATAATGTAGGTGGCGGCGATGTTGGGGCAGCAGATTAAGGGTTCATAAGTATAATGTAGATGTCGGCGATGTTGGGGGCAGCAGATTAGGGGTTAATAAATGTAAGATTAGGGGTGTTTATACTCGGGGTTCATGTTAGGGTGTTATGTGCAAACATAAATTTTATTTCCCATAGGAATTAATGGGGCTGCGTTAAGGAGTTTTATGCTGCTTTTTTGCAAGTGTTAGACTTTTTTTCAGCCGGCTCTCCCCGTTGATCCCTATGGGGAAATCGTGCACGAGCACATACGACCAGCTCACCACTGACTTAAGCAGCGTTGGTATTGGAGTGCGGTAATGAGCAAAATTTTGCTCAACGCTCACTTCTTGTCTTTTAACGACGGGTTTCTGAAAACTCGTAATACCAGCGCTGTAGGTAAGTGAGCGGTGAGTGAAAACTGCTTGTCAGCACCGCATAGTCTCTACCGAAAAACTCGTAATCTAGGTGATTACTGGATTACTAGCCTGAGGAAACGGCGTGGTTAACGGAGAGAAACGCTTAGCGTGTTTTACTGATTTTATCTACAACATCTGCTATTATTGTATGTTGTTAACATTTTAGTATAATATAAAGTCTTTTTATTTTATACCTGGAGTCTCCTGTCTTTGCATTTGCTCTTTGCATCGACCACCGGAGAAAATGTATTGGCTGATCTATATGTGCACTGGGACACTATAATATACCCAGTAAGCGAAACTTGCACTATCGTGTGCGCTTTATATTGTGAGTACCCATCTATTTGGGATCTGCCTAAGGGGTTTTTATATCGGACTGGTCTGCACTAGGAGTCACCCTCTTTTATTTACATTTTTCAGACTGCCGAATCTGCCACAGATTTCAGGAGGAGCTGCCCTTGCTTGTGCACAGTATACTGGGACACTGCTGAGTTCCCAGACTGCTATCCTTGGCATTATCTTTGCCGCTACACTTTGTGAGTATTAATCCAACATCAGTTGTTTTCAAGCTAGATATCTATTGGCTACACTAGGAGGCGCCCTTTCTGTTTTATTGTATCTCTGAGAAACGCCTTGCTGGATACTTTGTGTTTGAAAATAAAAACACTTGTTTTAACGCTACCTTGTACTCCATTTGAGTCCTTTTAAAGCGGTCTGCAGTTTTTGACTACTAGTTTGGGTCTTACTGGATCTATTCACGGCTGCTGACTATCGGACAGACGAGTTCCCTAGTCCTGAAATGGGAGGCGAGTTAGCCGGGTAACTCTTAAGGATCCGGTCTGCCTGAATTGCACTTGTTTAGTGCTTCACTGAATGTGAGTGTGATCAGTTTATTTTAATTTATTCTGATATACTCTCACAGTGTGGCGCCTTCTCTAACTTCTTTTTAGGATATTTTCGAGGTGGATGGCCTTACACTTGACCGTATATACACAAGACTATTGTGTTTGAACTTTCAAGTTTTATCTATAATACCACAATTTATTTGTTTTTTGTTTTATTTATTGTGGTGAGCGCCCCTATTATCACCTTGTGTGTAGTGGTTTATTACATGCCGCCGGTTTATATTTCTTGGTAAGCCATACAACCCCACTTCCATAGCAAAGTAAATTAACATGCTTGGCATTCTAGGGGTTAAAAATGCTAAAAGGGACATGAAACCCAATATTGTTTTCATGTTTCAGATAGAGCATGCAACTTTAAACAAATGTCTAATTTACTTCTATTATCACATTTTCTTAGTATCTTTTGAAAAGCAGAGATGTAAGCCGAGGATCATGCAAGTGCCTGGAACACTATGGGCTCGATTTATCAAGCCCCTACGGCTGCAAACTCTCACAAGAACTTGCTCGCCGTAATTTATCAAGCAGCGGTCACCAGACCGCTGCTTCCCTAAGCTCTTCGCCACCTCTAAGGTGGCGAAATTCAATCTCCGCTGTCGAGTCCGACCGAGGAGATTGACAGCTCCTGCTCGCGCGTGATTGGCTGTGCGCGGGCAGGGGGCGGGATTGCAAAGCGAGCGCAAAATTGCGCTCGTGTGCAATGTTGATTACCTGCGGGTAATTTCGC
Organism: Bombina bombina; assembly: GCF_027579735.1. Classification (NCBI taxonomy): domain Eukaryota; kingdom Metazoa; phylum Chordata; class Amphibia; order Anura; family Bombinatoridae; genus Bombina; species Bombina bombina. The sequence goes on from NC_069502.1 coordinate 1,088,214,577, forward strand.
CCCGCCACAGACGAGCTGAGGCATACAGGGGCGCATATACGTGCCCCTGTACGCCTCAGCTTTGATAAATCTAGCCCTATATAGCAGCAGTTTCGCAAGAATGTTATCCATTTGCAAGAGCACTAGATGACAGCGCTTTCATTTTCCTGTCATGTCGTGCTCATGAAACCTACCTAAGTATCTCTTTGTCAAAAAATAACATGGGAACTAAGCACATTTGATAATAGAAGTAAATTCGAAGCTTTTATACAATTGTATGCTTTGTCGGAATCACAAAATCATTTTTTGGGATTTCATACCCCGTTAAAAAAAGAAAAAAAAACTGTTGTGTACAACATTACTAAAGACGTATATTTATAATAAAGGAATATTTTTCATAGTATTCATTTCAGTAGACACAAATTCACTGCAAAGCATTATATTTTATTTAAATGGATTTATTTATTTAAAATACCCGATTGAACAGTAATCCTGTTAAAAGATGAAATTATCCTGGCTGTATGAGTTCTGTATTTGCCACCAAATCTCCATAAACTGATATTGTAGAACGTAATAACTTTTTAAAAGCTGTATAATCCCTTTGCATTAAACAAGACTATAATAAAATATAGAGCCTGTTTACATTTGGACCAGTACAAATAAGTATATCATGAAGATATTGCTATACTTTTGGTTATTAATTTAAAGAGAACATTAGATTATTTGAAAGTGGTCTGATATGAAATTTAAATGAAAGAGAGAAGGCAGATTATGGTGCATCTGGATAAGCAAGAGCGACAAATATTATTTCAATCATAAGGAAAGTTCCCACAAGCTGAATGAGGTCCATATTTTAATCATAATAAAATTGTTTTTATTTATATATTGTGCTTTCAAATATTCTAAAATGTTCTTTGCTGATCCAGAATTGTGTATAAACAAAGCTAAGGGAAATAGTATCGGTGAAGAAAATAGAAAAGATTGGTTCCGTAATGTTATTGTGAACAAAATGCTTATTGATGATATTAAGTATTGTATGTGCTACTTTAATGTTGCTGTCAAATACAAAATGGGCTTAATATTTAATTCTTGCAAAAGAAATAATCCAGGAGACTTGGATGCAGATGATTAACTTCCAAATCAACTGGTGGGTAAAGACAAAATTAAAGTGCAAACTATTGCCTTTTCTATGTATGATGACATTATGAGGCCCATTTATCAAGCTCCGTATGGAGCTTGAAGGGCTGTGTTTCTGGCGAGTCCGAAGACTCGCCAGAAACACACGTTATGGAGCAGCGGTCTAAAGACCGCTTCTCCATAACCCTGTCCGCCTGCTCTGAGGAGGCGGACAGGAATCGCCACAATTCAACCCAATCGAGTACGATCGGGTTGATTGACACCCCCTGCTGGCGGCCCATTGACCGCGAGTCAGCAGGGGGCAGCGTTGCACCAGCAGCTGCTAGTGCAATGCTGAATATGGAGAGCGTATTGCTCTCCGCATTCAGCGAGGTCTTGCGGACCTGATTCGCACTGTCAGATCAGGTCCGCAAGACCTTTCATAAATAGGCCTCATTGAATGGAAAAACTGCTAAAAACAATTTAATCTTTCTGGAATGTTTAGGCACAAACAATTCAAATTTATTTCTATAAAATATTTGGTAACATATTTCACCTGTTTCTAAAATAGACTAAGTATATGTTACTCTTTGATAAGACATTATGAAGAGTCATAATAGCTTGGGAATTAAAGCACTTGTTAAAATGAGTTTCAAATCATTGTCAAGGCAGTTAATATTTTTTATTTTTTTGATATCCATGCCATGCATCCTAGCGCACTCTCAGGAACGAACACCAGCTCAATAACTTGTTAGCTTGATCTATAGTGATATACCACATGGGTGTACCTTCTTTAAGACCGATCATGCTTTTCACAGAAAATAACTTTCCTGAAGTATATCAGTCCCACCTAGTAAAATCAGTCCATCTCCAAAATACCAGTCAATCCCTCTCTGAACAAAGAACATGGCAACCCCAGACAATCGTTTCAACCTTCATTAAGCTTCATCAGTGAGGTGCAGCCATATTCCTCTAAGCACATTGGGCAAGGAGTCTATGTATGGTTTCCTCTTTTCCCCCTTAGGGAGACTAAATACATGCAGACAGAGAAGCGCACTCTAAAGAACGAACACCAGCTCAATAACTTGTTAGCTTGTTCTATGGCGATTTACCACATGGGTGCAGCTTCCAAGGGAAAAAGAGGAAACCAGACGTGGACTACTTGCCCAATGTGCTTAGAGAAACACGGCTGCACCTCACTGACCAGGCTCAATGATAAGGTGTCCATTTTAGGACATCTTTGCTCCCTCTTCCAAAACTACCTCCTCCATCATTTAAAACTATATGCTCCCTCCTGTAAAAATCCCTCCTTCCTCATCTATCCAATAAAAGTCCCTCCTCCATCCTTTAAAGCTCCATGCTCTCCCCTGTAAAATTAATTCCTCCTCCATCCTATAAAACTCCCTACTCCATCCTTTAAAACTGCCTCCTTGCTGCTTATCTTCCCTCCATCATGCTCCCTCCTCTTTCCTCCCTGCTTCATGCTGCCTCCTCCCTCCTCCATGCTGCCTCCTCCCTCCTCTGTCCTCCCTGCTTCATGCTCCCTCCTCTTTCCTCCCTGCTTCAAACTGCCTCCTCCCTCCTTAATGCTGCCTCCTTCCTCCTCTGTCCAGATTCAGACTATTTTTTTTGTATATGGAGACTGAGAGGAAACAAAATAGCACAGAATAGAGAAGCTTAGCAGAGGGTTGCTGTTTGGTGTCTGAGGCTACAAGAAAACAAGAGATAAAGTCAGCAATGTTACAAAATTGTATATAGGCACCTCCTACCCGTTTTAATTTAACTATCTCTCATTGTGTAAACATTTACTGTGTGCATGTGTCACAACAATCCAAAACAAAAAGTCATTATAGACTCCAGACTGCAAGGTGATTTAGAAATGTGCTTAAAGGGACAGTAAACAGCTTGAGACTTTAGAACCTCAAGATTTAGTCTTAAATGGAAATGAAACCCAACATGCTTCCTACATGATACAGAAAAAAAAATACATTTTAAACAACTATCCAATTTAATTCAATTATCTAATTTGCATAGTTCTCTTGGCATCCTTTGCTGAAAAGTATACCTAGGTAGGCTCAGGAGCTGGAAGCTAGCTGCTGATTGGTGGCTGCACAAATATGCCTTTTTTAATTTGCTTACTAATCTCTTCAGATAGATTCCAGTAGTGCATTGCTGCTCCTTCAGCAACGGATACCAAGAGAACAAAGCAAAATTGATAATAGAAGTAAACTTTTGGATACCACTTGTCTGGGGGTGCTACCTTCTGGGAGGAATAAAGAAGACTTCAAATACAGGCCCCATTCCTCCCAGAAGGTAGCACCCCCAAACAAGTGGTATCCCTAGGTGCCTCATCAAATTGCCAACAACTACTATAAGGGAGACTTAAACCCCTGAACCCTGTTTGATCTGCACCCCTTTTAAGTGGGTACCGGGGCACAATATCAGGCCGGCACTGAGATCCAGGAGCCTTGCTAGGCCAGCAAGGTTTTGCCGGCCCTCCGGCGGCATTTTAGCGCATCTCTGTGACACATTATTTAAACATTCATTGTAGGCGATATTAGGGACTTAGCTGTGTGTTCCAGGGGAGTGTAGGTTAGACATTACGTAAGTGTAGGCGATATTAGGGACTTAGCTGTGCGTTCCAGGGGAGTGTAGGTTAGACGTGACGTAAGTGTAGGCGATATTAGGGACTTAGCTGTGCGTTCCAATGGAGTGTAGGTTAGACGTGACGTAAGTGTAGGCAATATTAGGGACTTAGCTGTGCGTTCCAGGGGAGTGTAGGTTAGACATTACGTAAGTGTAGGCGATATTAGGGACTTAGCTGTGCGTTCCAGGGGAGTGTAGGTTAGACGTGACGTAAGTGTAGGCGATATTAGGGACTTAGCTGTGCGTTCCAGGGGAGTGTAGGTTAGACGTGACGTAAGTGTAGGCGATATTAGGGACTTAGCTGTGCGTTCCAGGGGAGTGTAGGTTAGACGTGACGTAAGTGTAGGCAATATTAGGGACTTAGCTGTGCGTTCCAAGGGAGTGTAGGTTAGACGTGACGTAAGTGTAGGCGATATTAGGGACTTAGCTGTGCGTTCCAAGGGAGAGTAGGTTAGACATTACGTAAGTGTAGGCGATATTAGGGACTTAGCTGTGCGTTCCAGGGGTGTGTAGGTTAGACGTGACGTAAGTGTAGGCGATATTAGGGACTTAGCTGTGCGTTCCAAGGGAGAGTAGGTTAGACATTACGTAAGTGTAGGCGATATTAGGGACTTAGCTGTGCGTTCCAAGGGAGTGTAGGTTAGACGTGACGTAAGTGTAGGCGATATTAGGGACTTAGCTGTGCGTTCCAAGGGAGAGTAGGTTAGACATTACGTAAGTGTAGGCGATATTAGGGACTTAGCTGTGCGTTCCAGGGGAGTGTAGGTTAGACATTACGTAAGTGTAGGCGATATTAGGGACTTAGCTGTGCATTCCAGGGGTGTGTAGGTTAGGCGTAACGTAGGTGTAAGCGGTCGGTGGGAGGTAGCGAGGCGGAGCAGTACAAGCAATGTGAGCATGTACAAGCAATGTGAGCGACAATGTCTCTCCCATAGAAGTCGATGCTTTGAATATCGTGGGCCCCTGTGTTATATCTCTTCCTTTTCTCTTCTCTCTCTCTTCATTTTTAGTTTTCTCTCTTCTCTTCCCTCTCTCATCCCTTTCTCTTCATCTGTGTGTTTTTTTCCCCCTTTTCTTATTCTTCTTTCTCGGTTTCTCTTCTCTTTCTCCTCATGTTTTGTTTGTTGCATTATATAGTTTATAGAAATAAAACTATAAATAAAATATTTTAGTCACTTGATCAAAAAATGACACATGACAAAATGTTTGTGCACTGTTCAAAACAAACTGAGGTAACATTGATGGTAAGGTGATGCAAACAGTTGCTAAACTATTGCTGACAGCTTTACCCAGCACAGTTGCGAGCTATATTAAGTTAAATGGAGTGATCCGGCGACCTGTGATTTGACAGAGCATGCCGTGACGTGCTTTTGAAAAAAACAGAGGAACAGAAGAGTATGGAAAAGAAGGTAAAAGCAAGTAAAGTTTTTGGGGGTTAAATCTTTCAAATGCCTAATTTCTCTACAGCTGTTGCTAGATTAATTTTATAGAATTCTGCAGATAACAAATTATGTAACATTAAAGGGCAGTCTTCTTGAAAACGTTTATTGTTTAAAAAGATAGATAATCCCTTTATTACCCATTCCCCAGTTCTGTATAACCAATGTGGTTATATTAATAGACTATTTACTTCTGTGATTACCTTGTATCTAAGACTCTGCAGAGTGCTCCCCTATCTCAGTTCTTTTGACAGAGTTGCATTTTAGCCAATCAGTGAGTGAGCACACTGTTATCTATATGGCACACATGAACTAGCGCTGTATAGCTGTGAAAAACTGTCAAAATGCACTGGGTTAAGAGATGGCCTTAAGGGTTTAGAAATTGAGACAACCTAGGTTTAGCTTTCAACAAAGAATACCACAAGAACAAAGCAATTTTGATGATAAAAGTAAATTGGAAAGTTGTTTAAAATTGCATGCCCTATCTGAATCATGAAAGATTCATTTTGACTAGACTGTCCCTTTAATATCTATGTTTACTGTACCTTTAAAAGATACAGGGTACTGTGTTTTTTCCCTCCCCTTTAATGAGTTCCCAAGGATTAATTTTACCAGCTGGAGTGTATTAAATTGTTCACAAATAGTTCCTTCAACTTAAGTCTTTCATTTGAAATAGATGATTTTGCCTGTTTTATATATATATACTGAAAATGTCAACATTTAAGTACTGGTTATATAAAACTTCGGACTCATAGCGTTCAATTGACTTCAAATTTCCTTAACAAGAAATATCTTACCACTCACAGACAAATGAACAAATCAAGCTCCTGTTTCATTTATTCCTTTGGTTGGTGGAAGATTTAGATGCTTCTCTAGCAATAGTGATATAAAAAATATTGTAATTTTTTCTCTTTAATATGGTCAAAAAACATGTTATAACAGCTGCATAGTATTAAATCTGCATTTGTCCTTTAGGTTTATCCTTACAATATAAATAGCTGCTAATTGAAACCACCACTTATAATAAAAATGTCAGTACCTTAGTATTGGCCTTTGTTTTTAAAGAGAGACAGATAAGATAAGCAGGTCTGGCCTTATTTACAGGCTTAGTCCATTTGAATTGGCATGTTCTTGAGAACAATTGATTTTGGTTTCATTGAGAAAACCCAACTTTTTTTTTTAAAGTACAAAGTCCCAATAAAAAATATCATGATAAAAACCCCATAGCATTTCAACAGAATACTTTGTCTCTCTTCTAAAACATGTTAGTGTGAAACATGCTATGTGTATTTGCTAATGCTTTATCTTCAAACCATTTTACCTTCTATGCAATTCCTTCAATTGACTGAACTTTAGGTTCATTGAATTTTGGATTATTATAAGTATCCAAGGGCGAAACTACCATTGGTGCGGCAGATGCTGTGGCACCAGGGCCCAAGTGCTGGGGCATACAAAGAGAGTAGCGCTCTACCAGGAATGAACAACAGCTCAATAGCTTGTTCTATGGCAAGTCACCACCTAGGAGCAGCCTCTTTTAGCCCAGTTCTGTTTTTCACAAAAGAAAACTTTCCTGAAGCATATCAATCTGATCCCCCAAGAAAGGTCAGTCCAGCCCCAAAAATACCAGACAATTTTCCTTTGAACAAGGAACATGACAACCCCAGACAATCATTTTGGCCTCCTATGGGCCTTGACAGTGAGGTGCAGTCATATTCTTCTAAGGTTCACTGGGCAAGGAGTCCATGTCTGATGTCATGGATATCAGACTGCCAAGGCTACCCCACACCCCTACTTCCTGGCTCTACACTTATCACACCAGTTTTGGCAATTTCATGGCTCACGGAATCTCCCAGACTCTTGCTATCTATTGTTTTACTGTTTGTACTTTATCAGGAAAGAGCTGATCCCTGACTGCATAAACCCTTCTCGGCTGGCCGGGCTCCTGGATCTGCCGGCTGGCCACACCAGATAGCCGCTAACCTTTACCCCAGGTCGCTCCAGCGGCCCCTTGCCCCAGAGCTCCACTCTTTTGGGGATTGGTAGCCCCTAGGAAGGATCAGAGGTGGGGTGATTGCAGAAGGGAGCTCCCTTGGGAACCGGGGGTTTTGGACACCTCCACCTCCATATCTTTACCAGGCTGTAACTCCGGTCCCCAGTAACAGATCATGCTGCTTTTTGGACCGTGGCATCTGGGGACCTAGGTACTGTGGGGGCTCTATGGGACTGTGGCTCCTATGGAGGCACCGGACTGTCTGGAGGGGCGGATATGGCGGGAGATCTAGGTGTAAGATAAGACCCTTTTGTGTGTATATAAGCAGAGTGTGTTTCACCTGAATACTGGTCTTGTCTGGTTATTTGGGTGGGCTCTGGCTATAATCACTTCTCTCCACTCTATAGCTACACATTCCAGCTATACAGCTGCAGGCTTCGGGGAGGAAGCAGGACCATTTGGCGGAGCTACGCAGTCAGGGTAGCTGGTATCTGTCACATCTGGCTTCCCCTATCACCCTTAGGGAGACCTTCCCAGGGTCATTATTCAAATACATACAAAGAGAGAAGCACTCTACCAGGAACGAACAACAGCTCAATAGCTTGTTCTATGGCGAGTCACCACCTAGGAACAGCCTCTTTTAGCCCAGTTTTGCTGTAATAGCCAATCACAGTGATCACGTCATAAATGACAAGCCATGATTTGTTACGTCTTGACTCCTTCCCTTCTCTCCCTCTCAGCATGTATGTCAATCAAAGAGTTAAAATCTATTTTTAAATATATTTATTTTAATAAAGTTTTTTCTATCCATATGTTTCATTGTCTACCCTTGAAGATAAAAGGGTCAAATTAAAAGTGTCAAAATACCCTAAAATTCCAAACTTTTAATATTAGAGCATGTAATTTATGGTACTGACCCATGATACTCATATGCAAAGGAGTTACAAGTTAAACAAATAGACAGAGCTCCTAACCATCTTGGATTTTGTACGAATGTCAGGGGTTGGGAGCTCTGCCCAATGTCTTTCCTGCCCATTTCTCTGACAGGGCACATGTCCTGGTTTTCAGAGCAAAACCAGGGACTGCACAGACTCTGCCCACAACACAACCCTGGACATGGCATCCCGGCCCTGCCTTTGGCAAACCTGTGGTTCCATCCCTTCCTGTTGTGGCTCCCCCCAATGGGACACACAGAAACTGTTGTGTCATGCTTGGGGTGTTGTGGCCTGCGTGCAAACAAATTACAGCATTTAATGCTTGCATTAGGATATCCTTTAAGTCAGACTGCACTGGCTGTATTGTATGTGCCTTACCCCTTCTTGTGTGAGGCTGGCAATTTTTTAGAAAATAAAAATACATATAAAATATTATTTGGTATTTTTAAACAGCATTACCCAATTTACTTCTTAATATTCTATTAAAATACTTTTTTTTTTTTCTATCAAGTCTTAAAAAATAGCAAAACAAAAATAAAAATGCACACAAGGTTGTTGCTGCAATAACATTTATCTCTTGATCAATAGATAACCAACAAGTAAACAAGTCTTCTAAATTACAATGTTCCAACAGACTAACAGCTCAATCTAATGAACTTGCCTTTGCATCAGCATTTACCAAAAAGACCTGTCAGTATTTCAAAGAATAATAAAAATATTTCTACAGCTACAATAATAGAAGAAAAACTATAATTATCTATCTATCTATATATCTATCTATCTATCTATATATATATATACATACACACACCAGATTACACAAGCGATGTCAGGTTTGCGCGTTCGTTTGCAAGCAGGTTAAATTGCACTAGTATTACAACTTTAAAGTAACGCTCGTCGGGTTAGCACGTCCTCAGAGCTGTTGTTAACTGTTTCGCGAACCAATAAAGTGTCTCACAACATATCAAAAATACATTACAAGTAGAGTTACACTCATAATAACACCATCTAATAAAACTTATTTCTAAAAAATATTGCATATAAAAGTTATAAAGGCTCAAAGATATGGGGTCTCAGGTGATACAAAAAAAAAAGGCAGGCAAAGGACTTTGACATAGAGATACATACGCATATATCTCTATAGATGTATGTGTATGTATATATAAATAAATGTCTATTAAATGTGTACATATGTATTTACAGATGTGTATACACATATAAAAACATAAATACATAAGTATATATATATATATATATATATATATAGTGCATTGTAGCCCTTTGCAGTTAAGTAGATGAAAACATGTAAAATTATAAATATGCAATATTCACCCGACAAGAAAATATTAATATTTCCCATTACAATGTTCTGCACATAGCAGAATATGTTCTAAGTATTTAAAAATAGATATTTATATATATATATACTGTATATATACCTAAGTGAATAATTACACATCATGAGCGCCAAACCACCAGCCAGCGTCTTTTCCTTACACGTTAACGGAACTCCATGTGCTGTCGCACATGGTGATGACGTCATCCGCCACCGCCATCAGAGTTACAGGCAGTGTGAAGGTTGTCATGACAACAGTCAACAACCATACAAAGCGCTAAGACACTGGCGAAGCAGAGAAGCGATCAGAAAAAATAAAAAATCTATTTACAAAACACTACTTATTATAATAGCTATGTTAAACATTTCAGCTATAACAATGCCAAAAATGTTACTAACACAAGTAAACATTGAGATTCCAAACCATTGAGCGTATTATACCATTCATTAAGAGATTCAGATGTGCCTCTCCATATAAGAAACACATCGTCGATGTAGCGATGGTAGAATCTGATGGAGCTATGCTGTTGGTCAAAAATTTTATATTGCTCATATTGTGCCATATATAGGTTGGCATAAGAAGGGGCCATACTCGAGCCCATTGCCGTACCTAACACTTGGAGAAAAAATTAATTCTCAAAACGAAATAAGTTTTTTTCCCAAACATAGCTCCATCAGATTCAGCAAAAATTCGATAGGGGCACCTGCATAATGCTCACTGTTGATCAACTGCTGCTTAATCATTTGAACCCCATGTTTATGGGGGGTGACAGTATATAGACTTACTACGTCCATGGTGACGAGCAGGTCTACTTTACAGTCAATATCAACGGTTTTCAAAAGGTTAATAAGATCAAGATCTCTTAAAGGGACACTGAACCCAATTTTTTTCTTTCGTGATTCAGATAGAGCATGAAATTTTAACCAACTTTCTAATTTACTCCTATTATCAAATTTTCTTCATTTTCTTGGTATCTTTATTTGAAATGCAAGAATGTAAGTTTAGATGACGGCCCATTTTTGGTGAACAACCTGGATTGTCCTTGCTGATTGGTAGATAAATTCATCCACTAATAAAAAAAGAGCTGTCCAGAGTTCTGAATAAAAAAAAAGCTTAGATGCCTTCTTTTTCAAATAAAGATAACAAGAGAACGAAGAAAAATTGATAATAGGAGTAAATTAGAAAGTTGCTTAAAATTGCATGCTCTATCTGAATCAGGAAAGAAAAAAATGTGGGTTCAGTGTCCCTTTAATGAATTGTATAATACGCTTGGAATCTACTATCAGATTTAAAATTGAATATGACCCACAAAAAATACACTTCCTAGATTTGGAGATACACAAAGCAATTAGGGAAGGTAAAGACAGCTTTCAAACAACTCTGTACCATAAAGATACTGATGGTGTCAGTTCCTCGTAGCTCATGAGGGTTGTCAGGAATAACACTGAGGTTTCCCGTAAGGACCATCAACTACAAGATATGGCCCAGAAGTTCCTAAAACATGGATACCCCCCACATCTCATTGAGCAACAACGTCTGGCTGCGGAGCAACAAACCCAGGACAATTTAACAGTGAGAAAAACAACCAGGGAGGATGACCAACGACTGAATTTCGTGACTACCTATACTCCAAATTCGGACATGGTAGCAGCCACCATCAAAGAAAATTGGAAGATTGTGGCTAAAGATACAAGTCTACCCTTCTATGACTTACCTCCGCCGAAGATGGTCTACAAAAGGTCAAGAAACCTATGAGATTTACTAGTTCTGAATGATTTAGTGCATTGTTATGAACGTCAATCTTGGTTAACTAAGGCCAAACAGGGCTGCTATAAATGTGGCAACTGTGTCACCTGTAACAACATGATGATTTGCAACAGTTTTCATCATCCACATACCAAAAAGAAATTCAAAATTAAGCACATATTGACGTGCACATCTGAATTTGTGGTTTATGCGATCATCTGTCCATATTCCCTATATTATATAGGTAAAACGGTGACTACCTTCAGAGAACGCCTGGCAAATCATAAATCAGCTATACGCCAGGCAATTAACAAGGGCAGCTCTGATCAACCGGTTGCAAGGCATTTTTTGCAAGCTGGGCATTCAATATCTACGCTAAGAGTAATCCTCATCGACCATGTTCCTCGATTGAGACGTGGGGGTGACAGGGCACTAGCCCTATTGCGACTAGAGGCCAAGTAGATCTTTGAAATGGACTTAAAATTTCTACCTACTCCTTAGGCATGGATGTCATTTTAGAGGTGGAGGGTGCTTTATTTGTAGTACTCCCTTGATACCTAGAGTATAGATGGGACTCCCGGGGCTTATGTTAAATTTATATGTCCCAATATGAGTATGTATAATACTGGTTTAGATGCACCACTAATCCCCTCTTGTCTATAATTTATTCCCTTATATTAGGGATGTTCACTTGTGTTAGTAACACTTTTGGCATTGTTATAGCTGAAATGTTTAACATAGCTTTTATAATAAGTAGTGTTTTGTAAATAGATTTTAGATTTTTTCTGATCGCTTCACTGCTTCGCCAGTGTCTTAGCGCTTCGTATGGTTGTTGACTGTTGTCATCACAACCTTTACACTGCCTGTTACTCTGATGGTGTGGCGGATGACGTCATCACCATGTGCGGCAGCACATGGAGTTCCGGTAGCATGTAAGCAAAAGACGCTGGCTGGCGGTTTGACGCTCATGATGTGTAATTATTCACTTAGGTATTTTGTATTGTTCACATAGGGTATATAAGGAGGGCTGGGTTGGGACCCTGGTATGTCGCTGATGGGCTCCATTTGAAAAAGGTTCGAAGCAGAACCGAAACGTTATGGGTTAAGGCCCTCGTTGTTGTACATTCATATGGATTAAAAGGCTTTTGTGAAGCATCCTGTGTTGCCTGCTTTTCTCCAGCTGCACTATATACCCTTGGCCGGGAACTGTTTGTATTTACCCCTATTGCAGAGCACCAGGCAGTTGTGCTGATGGTGTGTGCCACTTCCTGTACAAATATGTTTATATATATATCCCTATATATAAAATCATCTATGTATAGGTATATATATACAGTATATTGTCCCAGAATGCCATCAGATATATATAGAAATATTTATTTATGAATATATAGAACATATTCTGCTATTTGCAGGACATTGGAATGTGAAATATAATTTTTTTTATTTCGGGTGAATATAGTAGGTTCGGTTGTTTGCGCGCATTGGGTAAACGCAAGAGTAATGACTTTTTACTTTTAACTCATAATACCATTATATAAATATCTATCTATATCCAGTTAGCATAGCTAACTGTAGTATATGACCCCTTATAGGGACATGGCAGTATACAAATAAAATACTTTATTTAATATAGAATATTTCATTATTAAGTGACAGCCCTTTTTCAGTATGTGTTATCCACTGTAAAGAGTTTAAGGATGAGGATAAAGAAGAGTATGTGTCTTGTTCTAGTGCAATTCAAAAGGTCCTTGAATCCGTACATATACCACTCCTAATTACATATCCCAACATTTCCTAAAGGCTTTCTGGAACAAGGAGGTGAAGGTGACTTGTAGGCAATGTCCACTGTGTTTTTTTGGGCAAAGTCACAATGGGAGGTAGGACATGGGTTTGTCAAGGGCAGGGCAGATCAGGGTTGGGCACAGTCTGGGGCACATCATATGCAGAGTCAGGGTAGGCCCTGTAAACTGGGACATTTGTCCTGATGAAGGAAGCTGAGGAAGGGACAGCAGGTGGAGCGCTTATCCCATGACATTCCCACAATATCCAGGACAGTTTAGAGCTCTGTAACATTTTAACTGTTTAACCACTTCAAGTGGCACCATTTGATGGTCTCAGGTATTATCTAACTCAATTATGGACCAAAATAAAGGGACAGTAAAGTCAAAATTAAACATTCATAATTCAGATAGGGCATGCCATTTTAAACATCTTTCTAATTTACTTCTATTATCAATTGTGCTTAGTTTTCTTTGTATCAATTGTTAGTCATCCTACTTTTAATTTTTATCAAAGTTTACCAAAAGAAAGAAGCAAATTGATAATAGAAGTAAATTGGAAAGTTGTTTAAAATGTAATGTTCTATCCAATCGATTTAAGTTTAATTTTGACTTTCTTCTCCTTTTTCTCCTTTCCTTTAATAAATGTCAAATGCTAATAATAAAGCAAAATATTTAACATATGGGTTTTAGAATCCCCCAATCACAAACCTATTTTATGGAGCTCTGATTTAGACAAAAGTGAGTTCTATTTTCTCCACACTATGCTTCCTTCTACTGATTTTCTGGTAGGCTTCTAAGACATGTCATGTTATTACCATTAAAAAAATAAATCCTATGGAAAGGTTGCCTTCTATTCAAGACACTGTCATTTTCTTCTTTCACAACTTATGCTTCTGTGCCTTAGCTAAATGATTTAAATTGCAATTTTGATGATCTGAGCTGTGAATAGCACTTTCTTTGACTGTTATGCTTGTTTTCTGAAGGAAAAAAAATCACTTTGCCCATAAAGAAGTAGATCTCAGACATAGAACTTTTGTGCACCAGAAGATAAGTACCTTTTTAATATCTTTATGGATCTTAACTTTTTTATTGGCAGTACTGACAGTTCTATACAATATGTACTTTATATGTTCTATGCACAAATAACCTTGAAGGCCGCTCAATCACCTATAAATGTCAACTACTATGCTGGTGAATTACAGGCAGAAAAATAGTGCCTGCCACTTTACTGATCATGTCATAGATTTTTCAACAAAGGCTAAAGTATGTCAGCCCATTGTAAATGGAAACATTTCTCTGGCATTTAATTCCTGCGATAATAAACATTTTCAAAGATCTCTGATTGATTAAAATATAGTTTTAGCTCCTCAACAGACACACTTTAACTAAGGAAGCATTAAATGAGAATATGATAAAAAGAAACATGGAGATTGGTTAAAAAAAAAGGAAGTGTTTTAGACTATTCTCTTTGTGCTGTTTCATGGAAGATCAGCTATAGAAACAAGTAACTCAAGATGTTTAATTCATTAGTCAATTGACGTATAACTCACAAAACGTAATGGAATTTCTTTTCATTAATGCTTTATAAACATACTGAGTATGGCCTCTAAACTATGTATACACAGGACAGAAAAGTGCAAAATACACCTTCAGACCGCAGTAGAGTAAAAATAATAAATTTATTGATCCAAGTTAAAAACAGAGAAACCGTAGCACCGTAGATAAAAATACAAAATCACACCAGTGTGAACACTTATTTTTATATATGTAATTTTGGTATCCAGCAAATACCTGTGAATGCTGCATTTGCACCGACCGTTTGTACTCACTCTCCATTGTGCCATGGTTGATGAGGTCAGAGGTTGTAGCGGAGCACGCTGAGGACTGAGGTGAGAGGAGGATATTGGCGCTTTCACTGAGACTTTGTATTTACATATATATATATATATATATATATATATATATATATATATAGGTATTTTGAAACAATTTATATATATATATATATATATATATATCTACCTATATATATATATATATATATATATACATGATTATATATAGGAATAGATATACAAACCTATGTAAGAATATCTATGTAGAAATACTACATATTGCCCTATGTGCAGAACATCGGAATGTGAAATATTTACAGTAAATACACAGTATAACACTTTATTAAATATGAATATTGCATAAATATGCTTTTACATGTTTTCATCTACTTAACTGCAAAGGGCTCCAATACACTTATATATATCTACATGTGTGTACATATGTATTTATGAGTTTAAATGTGTATATACTGTATGTCTGTAGATACATATATAAATACATATGTACACAAATATAAACACATATATATATATATATATATATATATATATATATATATACACACACATACATATACATATTTAGAAATGTATACGTATGTATCTCTTTGTTAAATCCCTTTGGCTGCCTTTATTTTTCTTACACCTGAGACCTCATATCTTTGAGCCCTTATAACTTTTGTGTGCAATATTTTTTTTTAAATTAGTTTTATTATACAGTGTTATTATGAGTGTGGCTGTACTTTGTAGTGTATTTTTTAATGTGATTTGCAACACTTTTTTGTTTTGCAAAACAGTTGACCAGAGCTCTTTTTCTTTCAACTTGCAATACGAGCCGCAAACCCGACACTCGCTAACACCTGCGATGAACCTTTTATCACTCGTACGTAACAGTTAGCCTTCCACTCATAATCTAGCCCATAATGAATAATTGACGCTCATTAATTCTGATTTTTTCAGAAATGGAAATAAATAAGCACTGCTTTGTGAAAAAGAACTTACAGCAAATGTAACATTTATTTTAACTCCTTTATCTCTGCCTTTTTTCTCAACTCAACTGCTGGAGCTCTATGACTATTAAATTATGTGCCTGCAAATAAGGGCTTTCTGTCAAACAACCTGTGGGCCAGCTCTAAAATAATAATATCTAAAGAAAGCAGAAAGCTTGCTGAATGATAAGTAATGGAATAATCAATTTGCTTTTGTAAACCAGCCACTCTCATTTAAATGTTCTGTTGTGCCATTTTTCTAACATTATGCTACCTTTCCCAACATCAGTTTTGCTTCAAGGGGCGGCTATATATGCTTCTTAGAGGGGCGGCTATATATGCTAATGTCTGATAAATAGGACTTTCACAGTTACAAGCACTAATGCTTTCAGGGGAGGTTTTATATGTACAGCTCTGCTAGTAATGGGTGTATATCAATCTGCTGTATTTTACTCACAGGTAAAAGTGTCATGTCACACACTTGCCACTGTGGCCTGTCTGCCTGTTATTTGTGCTTGTCCCTGCCTATTATGCCTCAATTCCGCCTGCCTATTATTCCTGCTAGTCCCTGCCTAACTAATGTACAGTATATGCTAACCTCTGCTTTCCTATAGTAAATGCTGGCTATACCTGCCTATTGTATCTGTTTGTTACAGCCTGCATAAAGTACCAGCCTGTCTGCCTATTGGGGCTGGATTACAAGTGGAGTGCTAAATATCGCTTGTGCACAAGCAATGTTAGTGCACCAATGCACGCTAATGTGCGCTGTTATTACAAGTTAAGTGCAATGCAAACACGAGCTTGCATTTGCATTGCTAGGAAGCATCCAATGGGAGCCTCATTCTGATGCCTTCAGAGAGGGTACAGAACCTAAGCGCAACGAAGGAGGTAAGTAGCACAGCAATGGCAGCAAATATAAATATATATATGTATATGATTATTTACAGTATATATATTCATGTGTTAATATGTGTATATAAGCATATACATATATATTTACTGGGAGCACACAGTTCCCCATAGACCCCGATGTAGGCCCTTTTCAGTGGCTTTTTTTTTTGTAACACACCACTCCCGCTAACTTTACCACCAAAATACTGCCTAGTGCAGTTATTATATTAAAATATAAAAATGGTACAATATTTATTTTTTAATAAAATGCACTACCTTGTATTTTGGGGATATCTGGGGCATATTTATAAAATTAACCAGACATCTGATTTCTGGTTAATTCTATAAGCGCTAATTGCTACCGCGAGCTAGCAGTAGCAATAACCAGCCACTTATAATGGCTGGTTATTTATTGCGCGCCCTCAAACTGGCAAATTTGCCCATTTGTGGGCACACAATAAATTAGCGCTCCACTTGTAATCTAGTCCTGTATAATTTTCTTCTTTTTGCAACTACTGTATCGACTTCACCTGGTAAATACCTGTTGTACCTAACCTGTCTTGTAAAGCTTTATCTAACCTATGATTTTGTCTATAACTTTCTTGTCATTGACCTTGTGACAGAAAGATAGATATCCAGGAGTATAAAAGAGCTGGGTATACACATTTACCATCTAGCTCTATAGGATTAGGATTCTCGGATTTATGTGACTTGAATACACTACTCACATTACAAGCCCCAACACTAAGAACAGAAAGTGTTACTGACACTATACCTATTTTTACCACCACCCTACATTCTAAATCTCACTTCTATCCAGTACATAGTAGAAGTGAACCTATTGAGATGTTTAAAAACTTGATGGAACAAGACCTAATAGCACTACATACCTCATTAACACAAGAAGACACATCAAATAAATATAAAGACAACTTAAACAGCAAGGAAAGGAAAGCTCTTCAACAACTCATTGACAATCAAGACTTAGTTATTACCCCAGCCGAAAAAGGGGGAGCAATTGTTGCACTAAACAAAATAGATTAAAGAAATGAGGAGCTCTCCCAGTTAACTGATACTAAAACATACTTGAAAATAACATACAACCTCACAGAGAAATACAAAAAAGAGCTACATAGCTTACTTGATACAGTGATAGAAGAGGGCTTACTCACACAGGAATGAGCAGATTTTTGCCTAATCGATTATCCCACAATCCCCATCTTTAGTGTACTCAACAAAATCCATAAGACCCTGCTTAACCCACCTGGTAGACCCATAGTGGCTAGCAGAGGGTCACTATGTGACAGAGTGGGAGATAGGTTGGATAATGTCCTCTAACCAATAGTTAAGTCCTTACCAGGATACATTCGAGACAGCACACACACATCATCCAACAACTGAGCAAAGTTAAATGGCACAGCAACTACAAATGGCTCACCATAGACATATCCTTTTTATATTATGCCACATGAGGAAGGGCTAAAAGCACTCAAATGCATGGTCAAACGCTATACCAGCTTCTCTGACAAATTGATAGCCTTTCTTGTACAATTAACATGGTTTTTGCTTACCCATAACTACTTTGTCTTCGAGGGGCATTATTATCTCCAACAATGTGGCACGGAGATGGAGGCTAAATTTGCCCCCTCATATGCCAACATATATATATGGGATAATTTGAAACCCTATATGTATTTGGTGGTCGCCTAGCCCTCAAGGACAAAGTAGTTATATATGGTTGATGACCTCATACTTATCTACAAAGATGATAGCAACCTACCCATAGAGCATATGATAGAATATTTCAATAACAATGAGCTTAATCTTGAATTTACATTTAAGATAAGTGGCACATCAATTTAATTTTTGGATTTAAGATTGGATCATGATCAAGAGAACAAAATTATTACCAGTACCTTTAGGAAACCTAAAGCTAGAAATAACATTCTAAGAGCAGATTCCTGTCATGCCCCCCATATGAGAAAAGGTATTCCTAAGGGGCAATATCTCTGTATTCGGAGAAACTGTACTACTCTAACTTTATACAGGAAACAAGCAGATGAGTTAACAAAAAGACTAATAGCAAAAATACACTTCATAATATAAAAAAAGCAAGATTTGACTTGATAGATAAACTCTCCTCAACGATACTATAAAAAAAAAAACGAACAATAAAATAAAAACTAAACTTGTGTGTCACTAAAATATTCGGTACGCTTCGCTTCGTTTTCAAATAGTTAAAAAAAAAATTGTTTAGAAAAATTAGCTTAGTTAAGTTTAAAAAAAAAATGTTTTGGCAAATTAGTTACAGTTTCGGATCCGTTCATTTTTTCAGATACATTCTTATCTCATATGCATTATACTATTCTGAAGTTATAGAATATGAATAAAGAATAGATCCGAAAAAATGAAAAATTTAATGTAACTAATTTGCCGGCGATTGCTGAAACAAAATTATGTAAAACCATCACCGACACCCACTCCGCTACTAAATAAAGCTACTAAACCACCATCCCCCCACATCACTAACGCTACCTAAACCTATTAACCTTTAAACACCATTCCCCGACATTACCGACACTAACTAAACCTATTAACCCCTAAACCACAGTTCCCCGACATTGCCGACACTAACTAAACAACGCTGGTATTTAGAGTTCTCAGAAGGGCTGCGTTAGGCTCCAAAAAGGAAGCATACAGGCATATTTACCGCCACTGCAACTCTCAATACCAGCGTTGCTTACGGACGCGGCCAGCTTCAAAAACGTGCTTGTGCACGATTCCCCCATAGGAAACAATGGGGCAGTTTGAGCTTGAAAAAAACCTAACACCTGCAAAAAAGCAGCGTTCAGCTCCTAACGCAGCCCCATTGTTTCCTATGGGGAAACACTTCCTAAGTCTGCACCTAACACCCTAACATGAACCCTGAGTCTAAACACCCCTAACCTTACACTTATTAACCCCTAATCTGCCGCTCCGCTATCGCTTACCCCTGCATATTATTTTTAACCCCTAATCTGCCGCTCCGTACACCGCCGCAACCTACGTTATCGCTATGTACCCCTAATCTGCTGCCCCTAACATCGCCGACCCCTACATAATATTTATTACCCCCTAATCTGCCCCCAACGTCGCCGCTAAAAATAAAATAAATGTATTAACCCCTAAACCGCCTTACTCCCGACTCAAAAACCCTATAATAAATTTTATTAACCCCTAATCTGCCCTCCTTAACATTGCCGACACCTAACTTCAAGTATTAACCCCTAATCTTCCGACCGGACCTCGCCGCTACTCTAATAAATGTATTAACCCCTAAAGCTAAGTCTAACCCTAACCCTAATACCCCCCTAAGTTAAATATAATTTAAATCTAATGAAATAAAAAAAATCTTATTAAATAAATTAATCCTATTTAAAACTAAATACTTACCTGTAAAATAAACCCTAATATAGCTACAATATAAATAATAATTACATTGTTGCTATTTTAGGATTAATATTTATTTTACAGGCAACTTTGTATTTATTTTAACTAGGTACAATAGCTATTAAATAGTTAATAACTATTTAATAGCTACCTAGTTCAAATAATTACAAAATTACCTGTAAAATAAATCCTAACCTAAGTTACAATTAAACCTAACAGTACACTATCAATAAATTAATTAAATAAACTACCTACAATTATCTACAATTAAATCAACTAAACTAAATTACAAAAAAACACACTAAATTAAAAAAAAAAACTCTAAATTACAAACAATAAATAAAAATTACATGAATTTTAAACTAATTACACCTACTCTAAGCCCCCTAAAAAAAAAAAACAAAGCCCCCCAAAATAAAAAAATGCCCTAACCTATTCTAAAATAAAAATTTAACAGCTCTTTTACCTTACCAGCCCTTAAAAGGGCCTTTTGCGGGGCATGCCCCAAAGAAAACAACTCTTTTGCATTTACAAAAACATACAATAACCCCCAACATTACAACCCACCACCCACATACCCCTAATCTAACTCAACCCCCCCTTAAAAAACATAACACTAAGCCCCTGAAGATCTTCCTACCTTATCTTCACCACGCCGGGTATCACCGATCCGTCCAGAAGAGGGTCCGAAATCTTCATCCTATCCGGCAAGAAGAGGGCATCCGGACTGGTAGACATCTTCATCCAGACGGCATCTTCAATATTCTTCCATCCGGCGCGGAGCGGGACCATCTTGAAGCAGCCGACGCAGATCCATCCTCTTCTTCCGGCGACTCCTGACGAATGAAGGTTCCTTTAAGTGACGTCATCCAAGATGGCGTCCCTCAAATTCCAAATGGCTGATAGGATTCTATCAGCCAATCGGAATTAAGGTAGGAAAAATCTGATTGGCTGATTGAATCAGCCAATCAGATTCAAGTTCAATCCGATTGGCTGATCCAATCAGCCAATCAGATTGAGCTTGCATTCTATTGGCTGTTCCGATATTTAGCTTTAACATCTATAGCTTACCAAACTATGATCAGAATTCTTCCATTTCCCCTCTTACTTAATAGTCACACATTTTGGAGTATTAAGAGGTATACAATCTAGATAGATCAGGGAAGAGGTCTAGAACCCTTTCGTGCGTGCTGTCCCACAAAAAAAGTAAAACACTGAAACATAACAAAATTGAACAATATGTTCTTTCTTTATAAGTATGGGAGAATATATACATATTTTTTAGTTTCTCCCTTTACCTCTCTTTTCCCCTCTTGATGATCATTATTGTTTTTAATTTTGACGATAATATACTGGTTTAGGTATATGTTTTTATTTTTTATTTGTATTCTTTCTTTGCCTTTTTACATTTTAAATTTTAAATTTTACCAGTCCTTATTATTCTTTATACGAAAATCTTAGTCTAATCCAGATTTCAATTTACTTGTTTACTTTAATTTATTTAACTATTTGTTCATTTTAACAAACAGTGAAAAACTTCTTTAATTTTATATTTTTTTCCTCTTGTTTCTATTGTTTTTTTTCTATAAACTAAAAATCCACATTTTTATCATCAAAATATTTCCACTATAGTGATTAATGAAGCTTTTTCATTAACATAACAATTTGATTCATAATAATTTTGTTCATCTTGTAAACTGTGATTATATTTTATCTGTATTCCCTCTCCTCCACTAGAACCTGTTAACCATAAAATCTAGTAACTTTATCTAATTGTTAATACAAAAAAACACAATTTATGCTTACCTGATAAATTTATTTCTCTTGTGGTGTATCCAGTCCACGGATCATCCATTACTTGTGGGATATTCTCATTCCCAACAGGAAGTTGCAAGAGGACACCCACAGCAGTACTGTTATATAGCTCCTCCCCTAACTGCCATATCCAGTCATTCGACCGAAAACAAGCCGAGAAAGGAGAAACCATAGGGTGCAGTGGTGACTGTAGTTTAAATTTAAAAATTACCTGCCTTAAAATGACAGGGCGGGCCGTGGACTGGATACACCACAAGAGAAATAAATTTATCAGGTAAGCATAAATTGTGTTTCCTTTTGTAAGGTGTATCCAGTCCACGGATCATCCATTACTTGTGGGATACCAATACCAAAGCTAAAGTACACGGATGATGAGAGGGACAAGGCAGGTACTTAAACGGAAGGTACCACTGCCTGTAAAACCTTTCTCCCAAAAATAGCCTCTGAAGAAGCAAAAGTATCAAATTTGTAGAATTTTGAAAAAGTATGAAGCGAAGACCAAGTCGCCACCTTGCAAATCTGTTCAACCGAAGCCTCATTTTAAAGGCCCAAGTGGAAGCCACAGCTCTAGTAGAATGAGCTGTAATCCTTTCAGGAGGCTGCTGTCCAGCAGTCTCATAGGCTAAGCGGATTATGCTTCTTAGCCAAAAAGAAAGAGAGGTTGCCGAAGCCTTTTGACCTCTCCTCTGCCCAGAGTAGATAACAAACAAAGCAGATGTTTGACGAAAATCTTTAGTAGCTTGTAAGTAAAACTTTAAAGCACTAACCAAGTCCAGATTGTGTAATAGACGTTCCTTCTTTGAAGAATTATTAGGACACAAGGATGGAACAACAATCTCTTGATTGATATTCTTGTTAGATACCACCTTAGGTAAAAACCCAGGTTTGGTACGCAGGACTACCTTATCCATATGGAAAATCAGATAAGGAGAATCACATTGTAAGGCAGATAACTCGGAGACTCTACGAGCCGAGGAAATAGCCTTTTGACCTCTCCTCTGTCCAGAGTAGATAACAAACAAAGCAGATGTTTGACGAAAATCTTTAGTAGCTTGTAAGTAAAACTTTAAAGCACGAACCATGTCCAGATTGTGTAATAGATGTTCCTTCTTTGAAGAATTATTAGGACACAAGGATGGAACAACAATCTCTTGATTGATATTCTTGTTAGATACCACCTTAGGTAAAAACCCAGGTTTGGTACGCAGGACTACCTTATCCATATGGAAAATCAGATAAGGAGAATCACATTGTAAGGCAGATAACTCAGAGACTCTACGAGCCGAGGAAATAGCTACCAAAAAAAGAACTTTCCAAGATAAAAGTTTGATATCTATGGAATGGTTCAAACGGAACTCCTTGAAGAACCTTAAGAACCAAATTTAAGCTCCATGGCGGAGCAACAGGTTTAAACACAGGCTTGATTCTAACTAAAGCCTGACAAAATGCCTGAACGTCTGGAACATCTGCCAGACGCTTGTGCAAAAGAATAGACAGAGCAGAAATCTGTCCCTTTAAGGAACTAGCTGACAATCCTTTTTCCAAACCTTCTTGGAGAAAGGATAATATCCTGGGAATCCTGACCTTACTCCATGAGTAACCCTTGGATTCACACCAATAAAGATATTTACGCCATAGCTTATGGTTAATTTTCCTGGTGACAGGCTTTTGTGCCTGTATTAAGGTATCAATGACTGACTCGGAGAAGCCACGCTTTGATAAAATCAAGCGTTCAATCTCCAGGCAGTCAGTCTCAGAGAAATTAGATTTGGATGGTTGAAAGGACCCTGAAGTAGAAGGTCCTGTCTCAGAGGTAGAGTCCATGGTGGAAAGGATGACATGTCCACTAGATCTGTGGCCACGCAGGCGCTATCAAAATCACTGATGCTCTCTCCTGATTGATCTTGGCAATCAGTCGAGGGAGCAGAGGAAACAGTGGAAACACATAAGCCAGGTTGAAAGACCAGGGCGCTGCTAGAGCATCTATCAGCGTCGCCTTGGGATCCCTGGACCTGGATCCGTAACAAGGAAGCTTGGCGTTCTGGCGAGACGCCATGAGATCCAGTTCTGGTTTGCCCCAACGATGAATCAATTGTGCAAACACCTCCGGATGGAGTTCCCACTCCCCCGGATGAAAAGTCTGACGACTTAGAAAATCCGCCTCCCAGTTCTCTACACCTGGGATATGGATAGCTGATAGGTGGCAAGAGTGAATCTCTGCCCAGCGAATTATTTTTGAAACTTCTAACATCGCTAGGGAACTTCTTGTTCCCCCTTGATGGTTGATGTAAGCCACAGTCGTGATGTTGTCCGACTGAAATCTGATGTATCTCAGAGTTGCTAACTGAGGCCAAGCCTGAAGAGCATTGAATATCGCTCTCAGTTCCAGAATATTTATTGGAAGGATTGTCTCCTCCTGAGTCCTCGATCCCT
This sequence comes from Bombina bombina, assembly GCF_027579735.1. Taxonomy (NCBI): domain Eukaryota; kingdom Metazoa; phylum Chordata; class Amphibia; order Anura; family Bombinatoridae; genus Bombina; species Bombina bombina. The sequence goes on from NC_069502.1 coordinate 1,088,238,941, forward strand.
GAGCCTTCAGGGAGTTCCAGACTGCACCCCAACCTAGAAGGCTGGCATCTGTTGTTACAATTGTCCAATCTGGCCTGCGAAAGGTCATACCTTTGGACAGATGGACCCGAGACAGCCACTAGAGAAGAGAATCCCTGGTCTCTTGATCCAGACAAATCTGTGTAATACCCGTTCCACTGACTGAGCATGCATAGTTGCAGCGGTCTGAGATGTAAGCGTGCAAACGGCACTATGTCCATTGCCACTACCATTAAGCCGTTTACTTCCATACACTGAGCCACCGAAGGGCGCGGAATGGAATGAAGAACACGGCAGGAATTTAGAAGCTTTGATAACCTGGACTCCGTCAGGTAAATTTTAATTTCTACAGAATCTATCAGAGTCCCTAGGAAGGAAACTCTTGTGAGTGGGGATAGAGAACTCTTTTCCTCGTTCACTTCCACCCATGCGACCTCAGAAATGCCAGTACTACGTCCGTATGAGACTTGGCAATTTGGAAGTTTGACGCCTGTATCAGGATGTCGTCTAAATAAGGGGCCACTGCTATGCCCCGCGGCCTTAGGACCGCCAGAAGCGACCCTAGAACCTTCGTAAAGATTCTTGGGGCTGTAGCTAATCCAAAGGGAAGAGCTACAAACTGGTAATGCCTGTCTAGAAAGGCAAACCTGAGAAACCGATGATGAGTGTATAGGAATGTGAAGATAAGCATCCTTTAAATCCACTGTAGTCATATATTGACCCTCCTGGATCATAGGTAGGATGGTACGAATAGTTTCCATATTGAATGATGGAACTCTGAGGAATTTGTTTAAGATCTTTAGATCCAAAATTGGTCTGAAGGTTCCCTCTTTTTTGGGAACCACAAACAGATTTGAGTAAAAACCCTGTCCCTGTTCCTCCTTTGGAACTGGATGGATCACTCCCATAACTAGGAGGTCTCGTACACAGTGTAAGAATGCCTCTATCTTTATCTGGTTTGCAGATAATTGTGAAAGGTGAAATCTCCCTTTTGGGGGGGAAGCTTTGAAGTCCAGAAGATATCCCTGGGATATAATTTCCAACGCCCAGGGATCCTGGACATCTCTTGCCCACGCCTGGGCGAAGAGTGAAAGTCTGCCCCCTACTAGATCCGTTACCGGATAGGGGGCCGTTCCTTCATGCTGTCTTAGAGGCAGCAGCAGGCTTTTTGGCCTGCTTACCTTTGTTCCAGGTCTGGTTTGGTCTCCAGACCGTCTTGGACTGAGCAAAAGTTCCCTCTTGTTTTGTTTTAGAGGAAGTTGATGCCGCACCTGCCTTGAAGTTTCGTAAGGCACAAAAATTAGACTGTTTGGCCCTTGATTTGGACCTGTCCTGAGGAAGGGCATGACCTTTTCCTCCAGTGATATCAGCAATAATCTCCTTCAAACCAGGCCCGAATAGGGTCTGCCCCTTAAAGGGAATGTTAAGCAGCTTAGATTTTGAAGTCACATCAACTGACCATGATTTAAGCCATAGCGCCCTGCGCGCCTGTATAGCAAAACCAGAATTCTTAGCCGTTAGTTTAGTCAAATGAACAATGGCATCAGAAACAAAAGAATTGGCTAGCTTAAGTGCTCTAAGCTTGCCAAGTATGTCATCCAATGGAGTCGCTACCTGTAAAGCCTCTTCCAGAGACTCAAACCAGAACGCCGCAGCAGCAGTGACAGGAGCAATGCATGCAAGGGGCTGTAGGATAAAACCTTGTTGAATAAACATTTTCTTAAGGTAACCTTCTAATTTTTTATCCATTGGATCTAAAAAAGCACAACTGTCCTCAACAGGGATAGCAGTACTCTTTGCTAGAGTAGAAACTGCTCCCTCCACCTTAGGGACTGTCTGCCATAAGTCCCGTGTGGTGGCGTCTATTGGAAACATTTTTCTAAAAATAGGAGGGGGAGAGAACGGCACACCTGGTCTATCCCATTCCTTATTAATAATTTCTGTAAACCTTTTAGGTATTGGAAAAACATCAGTACACACCGGCACTGCATAGTATTTATCCAGTCTACACAATTTCTCTGGCACTGCAATTGTATCACAGTCATTCAGAGCAGCTAAAACCTCCCTGAGCAACACGCGGAGGTGTTCAAGCTTAAATTTAAAATGTAGAAATATCAGAATCAGGTATCTTTCCTGAGTCAGAAACATCACCCACAGACTGAAGCTCTCCTTCCTCAGCTTCTGCATATTGTGAGGCAGTATCAGACATGGTTCTTAAAGCGTCAGTATGCTCTGCATTTCGTCTAACCCCAGAGCTATCTCGCTTACCTCTAAATTCAGGTAGTCTGGCTAATACCGCTGACAGTGTATTATCCATGACTGCCGCCATGTCTTGTAAAGTAATCGCTATGGGCGCCCTAGATGTACTTGGCGCCATTTGAGCGGGAGTCCCTTGAGCGGGAGTCAAAGGATCTGACACGTGGGGAGAGTTAGTCGGCATAACTTCCCCCTCGTCAGATTCCTCTGGTGATACATTTTTTAAAGACAGAATATGATCTTTATTGCTTAAAGCGAAATCAGTACATTTGGTACACATTCAAAGAGGGGGTTCCACCATGGCTTTTAAACATAATGAACAAGGAGTTTCCTCTATGTCAGACATGTTTGTACAGACTAGCAATGAGACTAGCAAGCTTGGAAAACACTTTAAATCAAGTTAACAAGCAAATATAAAAAAACGGTACTGTGCCTTTAAGAGAAACAAATTTTGTCAAAATTTGAAAAACAGTGAAAAAAGGCAGTAAATCAAACAACATTTTTACAGTGTATGTAATAAGCTAACAGAGCATTGCACCCACTTGCAAATGGATGATTAACCCTTTAGTTCAAAAAACGGATCAAAAATACGATATAGACGTTTTTTAAAAGTCACAACAAACTGCCACAGCTCTGCTGTGGCCCTACCTTCCCCAATAAATGACTTTGGAAAGCCTTTGAGCCCTTTAGAGATGTCCTATAGCATTCAGGGGACTTCTGAGGGAAGCTGGATGTCTCAGTCTGTAATTTTAACTGGGCAAAAAAAGCGCTAACATAGGCCCCTCCCACTCATACTACAACAGTGGAAAGCCTCAGGAAACTGTTTCTAGGCAAAATTTAAGCCAGCCATGTGGAAGAAACTAGGCCCCAATAAAGTTAATATCACCAAAGCATATATAAAAACGATTAAACATGCCAGCAAATGTTATATATTGCAATTTTATAAGGGTATTACCCCTGAGAGTAAGCATGATACCAGTCACTATTAAATCACTGTATTCAGGCTTAACTTACATTAATCAGGTATCAGCAGCATTTTCTAGCATTTCCATTTCTAGAAAAAATTGTAACTGCACATACCTCATAGCAGGATAACCTGCACGCTATTCTCCCGCTGAAGTTACCTCTCTCCTCAGACATATGTGAGAACAGCAATGGATCTTAGTTACAACCTGCTAAGATCATAGAAAACTCAGGCAGATTCTTCTTCTATTTACTGCCTGGGATAAAATAGTACAACTCCGGTACCATTTAAAAATAACAAACTTTTGATTGAAGAAAAAAACTAACTATATTTCACCACTATCTCTTACTACCTCCATGCTTGTTGAGAGTTGCAAGAGAATGACTGGATATGGCAGTTAGGGGAGGAGCTATATAAAAGCTCTGCTGTGGGTGTCCTCTTGCAACTTCCTGTTGGGAATGAGAATATCCCACAAGTAATGGATGATCCGTGGACTGGATACACCTTACAAGAGAAAGTACATTTAAATTAAACAGATGCATCTACCTACCAGTCACTTCACCATTTGACCACTAATTGATACTAGTGGCTTATTGGCTCACATACCCTATTTAAGGTCCTAGTACAGGATAGGTTATTGTCTCTGATGAAGCGCATGTACGCATGCGCGAAACACGTCAGGCAATAGGGAGCACCTTACTGACCATCACTGGCTCCATTCCAATAAATCTATGGACTTTTGAGACTCATTGCTTTGTTTTTCCTCACTACATGTATAAAAGAGATTCCCTGCAGCCCAGCAAACACACCTCCTGGTGCCTAATTGGACCACATGATTGTTATTACTCCCCCCTGCAGCCCGGCAAACACACCTCCTGGTGCCTAATTGGACCACATGATTGTTATTACTCCCCCCTGCAGCCCGGCAAACACACCTCCTGGTGACTAATTGGACAACATGATCGTTATTACTACCCCGAGTGGTCTCATTCTCATCTATCTAAGTCATTAAGTTAGAAACCTTGTAATAACCTTCTCCCCATAATAAGGAAGATCTCTGAGGTGGTCATCACTGTTACTCACCGTGATTACCTGTATCCTGTCTGGACAAGGTACCTTCACCCCTTTCAAAGGAGCTGTCACTTGTCCCACTAGGCCTTACAGTATGGGAGAAAAGATTGTCTTTATAACTTCCTCCCCTTTAACTAAAATATTAGTCTTGCTGCTACTGCAAGTGATCAATCTTTTTAATATTTCAAATGAGGGGGCCTATGTCCCTGAAAGTAGAGAAGAAGCTGAGATGTAAGCCCCAAAGAGTCTATCCTTCACTTCTAGCAATAAGGAATTATCTCTGCCCTGGGAAACTTCCTGATTGCATGTGAAGCCATTAAGCACAGCAAAATGGTGTTCCAGTGTGAATTTGATTTTAACACAACAAATATAGTTTTGTTTGTTTTTTAATTATATTCCTGATGAGTATATCCTAAATCTGAATCAAATGTGTATTTTCGTAAAAGCAAAGAGAAACTATCCGTTCTAGAAACATTACCATATTCTGGCAAAGGAAATCATAGGATTAGAGCAATCAGATAGTTTCAAATGAAATAGATCAATTAACATGTTTTCTGTTCCTGTTTATGTCTAATTAGCATACAAGTGGCAAGGGTCTTCATGTAGGGTAACAGCCCTTAAAATGCCCCTGCATAACCAGAAGAGAGAATGCAAGACCTTGTCATGTGCTGAACCCCCTATGCCTGTTTGCATGTTAAAAATTGATGATGAACCATTTTTGATTGTATCAGTATAAGAAATATCACTTAAAGGGACACTGAACCCAATTTTTTTCTTTCATGGTTTAGATAGAGCATGCAATTTTAAACCACTTTCTAAGTTACTCCTATAATCAATTTTTCTTCATTCTCTTTTTTTAAAAAGCCCGAATGTAAGCCTACGAGCTGGCCCATCTTTGGTTCAGAACCTGGGTAGCACTTGCTGATTGGTAGCTAAATGCAGCTTATGCTTTGCCATATTGCCACTGCAAAAGTTATGTGACTCCCAAAGAGGGAGAGTAAGATATTATGACAGAAACATCCATAATCTTTCAAATAACATGATTTTTCATGTTTTTTAAAAAAAATTCAAAGCCATTACAATCCATCTGAAAACCTGGGTTATACAAAGTGGGCGTTCACTGAATAAAAGGGACACAACTTACTTGCTCTCATTCTAAGTTGTGCGATTGCTGATGCTGATTGGGTCACTAAAAGATTCACCTTGGGAGTGTCATTTCCCTGCAGCTACCAAGTGATTTGCAGGGTTGCTAGTGCCAAAATTACATCACAGCATGTTATTTTCCAATTATAATTGCCCTTTAATTGCACACGTCATGAATTGATATTATTGGTAAAGTAAAAAATGTACTCAAACATATTATTCAGTTAGTCTTAAAATTAAATTAACTAGAGGTCATATTCCTTTTGTTTTGGCCACACATCTTTTTATTATATGAAGGTTTATGAATACCTCTTCGAAAAGCCTGTAAATTGCATGTTTCTTCTTATTATTTTTTAAAAAATTCCCAATATTTAACCCCTTAAAGATGTTGCTGGCCTTTTTATGGGGATTGTGTTATTTGTAGTGTGGTCTCATCACCAGAGGAAAAGACCACACTATTTACTGTGACAAGAAGGGAGGAGGAAGGGTATAATAGTATGATTCCGCCGCTTGAAAAAGAACCTTAACAACCGGTGACATACATGGTACATCGCAGTCGTTAGGGGGTTAATATATTTGTAATTTGAGTGGTTTTACTGATTCAACCCATCGCTTCCACTAATAGACTCAATTGACTTTAAAAAATAAAATAAAAAAATAACCTGTTTGCATACATTGTAGTTGCAAATTTGATGGATTGGAAATGGGTTGGAGCCAATTTTTTATTTATGCATCAGCAATTATTGAATGCATTGCATAGAAAATAATTGTTTTTAAAGTATTTTGTTATAAAAATATGTATTGTTTTGGAGGCCAGGGACACACCCCTTGAATGTTCCTACTTCCTTTGATATATCCAAGTGCATTGCAAAGTTTTTAAATGATACATAATTAAACATTCTATGGTGAATACAATTTTGGAAGTAATGTCCCTTTAATATTATAAATTAAGGGGACAATGCACAGCAAAAAAAAAAATTCTCCTTAAAGGGACAGTCAAGTCAAAGTTAAACTTTCATGATTCCTATTTACTTTTATCATAAAATTTGCATTGTTCTCTTGGAATTGTTTGTTGAAAGCTAAACCTAGGTAAGCTCATATGCTAATTCCTAAGCCCTTAAAGGCTGCCTCTTCCCTCAGTGCATTTTGACAGTTTTTCACAGCTAGACAGCACTAGTTCATGTGTGTCATATATATAACATTGTGCTCACTCCCGTGGAGTTATTTATGAGTGAGAACTGCTTTGCTAAAATGCAAGTCTGTCAAAAGAACTGAAATAAGCAGGCAGTCTGCAGAGGCTTAGATACATGGTAATCACAGAGGTAAAAAGTGTAATGATATAACTGTGCAAATCTGGATAGTGGGTAATAAAGGGATCATCTATCTTTTTAAACAATAACATTTTTGGAGTAGACTGTCCTTTTAATGTGTTTATAATTACTTGTTACCAGATGGAGAGTTTATGTGGTAGGCACAGGACTAAAAGTAAAACTGCGTAGTTTAAATGTAAATGCATCCTTAATTTACAATTATGCAATATAAATACAAATAAACCTGAAATGTCAGCGAAAATGATAGTTCAGTGATATTTCTTTTGCAAGCAGCGACAGTACAGTGACCAGGGTAGTCACTATAAAATGAAAATAGTTTCAGCTGTGACAGCATTTCATAGCAACAGGGTTTAACTGGTGTCTTGACCTATACAGCCACCCTCTCCAAAGCAGAATGTGATTAAGACTCCATTGCAGCTTAGCACTAGAATCCTCTAGAGAAGAGAATTTGTCAATCACACTGAATTGTAGTGATAATATGTGATGGCTCAGTGATGTGTTCACTACACACAAGACTTCGGGGTGTGAATGTAAAATATATTTATCTAAGGAGCTTAGGTTCTTAAAGAAACAGGCTTTACTTTTCCGTATTTCTTGCAATTTTATGGATAGTTGGGTGATGTATCATTGAAAGCAAACAAAGTGGTTACTAATTTTGATTCAACAGTATTTTTTGTTTTACGCATAGTAAAATAAAAACAGTATACTGTACATTTAAAGTTTAAAGGGAAGTTAAGATAACTGTTTTATATGTGCATCTGAAAGTAATCACTGCATTGCAAATGATCTGCATACAAAGCAAATGTTATTTTGTTTACATAATTCATATCTATTTGAGAACCATTGTAAAACATTGGGTGTTGTTTATCTTCTTGCCTTTGTTGCAGCTAGTTAAAGGGACAGTCTACTCCAAATGTCTACTCCAAATTTTTTATTGTTTAAAAAGATAGATAATCCCTTTATTACCCATTCTCCAGTTTTGCATAACCAACACAGTTATATTAATACACTTAGTGGCTTCTAGTTATCAACGTGTCTACTTACCTGCCTTCGCCGGCCCAATACGCCCGCCTAAGCTCGCCTACCATCACCGCCGCGGACCTGAATAAGCTCGCCAAAGTTATCAAAAAGGCTGTCAAAAAGCCGCGCACCAAGTACGGGGCGATGAGCAGCGGACTGTGATAGTTATCACTCATCCGATCTCGCTGCTCTTTGGCTTTTTCCCAGCTTTATTGATACCCCTGTCACTAAGCACTCACACTATACTATACTGTTCTACCCCTAAACCGGTGCCCCCGGAGACCCCCGCAGCTAAAGTTATTAACCCCTAAACCGCCGCTCCTAGACCCCGCCGCAACTATAATAAATGTATTAACCACTAAACCGCCACTCCCGGAGCCCACCGCCATTCTAATAAACTGATTAACCCCTAAACCACCACTCCCGGACCCCGCCGCCACCTACATAATACCTATTAACCCCTATCCTGCCCCCCCTATACCGCCGCCACCTATAATAAATTTATTAACCCCTATCCTGCCAATCCCATACCCCGCCGCAACTAAATTAATTGTTTAACCCCTAAACCGCTGCTCCCGGACCCCGCCGCAACCTATATTAAACTTATTAACCCCTAATCTGCCCCCCCTACACCGTCACCACCTATAATAAATTTATTAACCCCTATCCTGCCCCCCTATACCGCCGTCATCTATATGAAACTAATTAACCCCTAAACCTAAGTCTAACCCTAACACCCCCCTAACTTAAATATTATTTTAATAAATCTAAATAAAATTACTCTTATTAACTAAATTAATCCTATTTAAAACTAAATACTTACCTATAAAATAAACCCTAATATAGCTACATTGTAACTAATAATTATATTGTAGCTATTTTAGGATTTATTTTTATTTTACAGGCAAATTTCAATTTATTTTAACTAGGCACAAAAGCTATTAAATAATTATTAACTATTTAATAGCTACCTAGTTAAAATAAAGACAAATTTACCTGTAAAATAAAAACTAACCTAAGTTACAATTACACCTAACACTACACTATCATTAACTAAATTATTCCTATTTAAAACTAAATACTTATCTGTAAAATAAACCCTAAGATGGCTACAATGTAATTAATAATTACATTGTAGCTATTTTAGGATTTATATTTATTTTACAGGTAACTTTGTATTTATTTTAACTAAGTAGAATAGTTATTAAATGGTTATTAACTATTTAATAACTACCTAGCTAAAAGAAATACAAAATTATAATTATTAACTATTTAATAGCTACCTAGTTAAAATAAAGACAAATTTACCTGTAAAATAAATCCTAACCTAAGTTACAATTAAACCTAACACTACACTATCATTAAATAAATTGAATTAATTATCTACAAATACCTACAATTAAATACAATTAAATAAACTAACTAAAGTACAAAAAATAAAAAAATACAAGATTTTTAAGCTAATTACACCTAATCTAAGCCCCCTAATAAAATAACAAAGCCCCCCAAAATAAAAAAAATGCCCTACCCTATTCTAAATTATGATAGTTAACAGCTCTATTACCTTACCAGCCCTTAAAGAAATCAGCTCTTTTGCCTGTAAAAAAAAACACACAATACCACCCCCCCAACATTACAACCCACCACCGACATACCCCTACTCTAACCCAAACCCCCCTTAAATAAACCTAACACTACCCCCCTGAAGATCATCCTACCTTTAGCCATCTTCAGCCAGCCGACCACCGATGGAACAGAGGAGGACATCCGCAGCGGTCGAAGTCTTCAACCAAGGGGCGCTGAAAAGGTCTTCCATCCGATAGAAGTCTTCATCCAGGCGGCTTCTTCAATCTTCATCCATCCGGAGCGGAGCCATCTTCAAAGCAGCCGACGTGGAGCCATCTTCATCCACCAACGCCTACTCGCCGAATGAATATTCCTTTAAGTGATGTCATCCAAGATGGCGTCCCTCGAATTCTGATTGGCTGATAGGATTCTATCAGCCAATCGGAATTAAGGTAGGAAAAATCTGATTGGCTGATCCAATCAGCCAATCAGATTGAGCCTGCATTCTATTGGCTGATCGGAACAGCCAATAGAATGCGAGCTCAATCTGATTGGCTCATTGGATCAGCCAATCGGATTGAACTTGAATCTGATTGGCTGATTGGATCAGCCAATCAGATTTTTCCTACCTTAATTCCGATTGGCTGATAGAATCCTATCAGCCAATCGGAATTCGAGGGACGCCATCTTGGATGACGTCACTTAAAGGAATATTCATTCGGCGAGTAGGTTTCAGTGGATGAAGATGGCTCCGCGTCGGCTGCTTTGAACATGGCTCCGCTCCGGATGGATGAAGATTGAAGACGCCGCCTGGATGAAGACTTCTATCGGAAGGAAGAACTCTTCAGCGCCCCTTGGATGAAGACTTCGACCGCTGCGGATGTAATCTTCTGTTCCATCGGTGTTCGGCTGGCTGAAGACGGCTAAAGGTAGGATGCTCTTCAGGGGGGTAGTGTTAGGTTTATTTAAGGGGGGTTTGGGTTAGAGTAGGGGTATGTGGGTGGTGGGTTGTAATGTTGGGGGGTGGTATTGTGGGTTTTTTTACAGGCAAAAGAGCCGATTTCTTTGGGGCATGTCCTGCAAAAGGCCCTTTTAAGGGCTGGTAAGGTAATAGAGCTGTTAACTATAGTAATTTAGAATAGGGTAGGGCATTTTTTTTATTTTGGGGGTGCTTTGTTATTTTATTAGGTGGCTTAGATTAGGTGTAATTAGCTTAAAAATCTTGTAATATTTTTTTATTTTTTGTAACTTAGTTTTCTTTATTTTTTGTACTTTAGTTAGTTTATTTAATTGTATTTAATTGTAGGCATTTGTAGATAATTAATTTATTTTATTTAATGATAGTGTAGTGTTAGGTTTAATTGTAACTTAGGTTAGGATTTATTTTACAGGTAATTTTGTATTTCTTTTAGCTAGGTAGTTATTAAATAGTTAATAACTATTTAATAACTATTCTACCTAGTTAAAATAAATACAAAGTTACCTGTAAAATAAATATAAATCCTAAAATAGCTAAAATAGTTAGGAAATATAGTGATTTGAATATCTAAATCCTAACAACAACAAAAACCCATATAAGTGAAATTAGTAAACCATGCAAGAGAATAAGACAAGACGTTGTGTATCTTTCTATGTGATTTGTTATAAAGTAACTCATAACAATATAACATGTTTAGAAAAGTGTTGCATAAATAACTATGTCTATTATCCTTTTAATTAGAACTTTAGATATAGAATAATAAAATACCCCTCAGTTTGCAACATTTTGGGGTTTTTTTGTGTCATAAAAGCTATACACTAAAATCAACTGTAGTTCCATCTGAAATATAATATGCCAAAAAAATGTTTAGAATCATTGACAATCAGAACACCTTGTTGTATACCAAATACATATTTTACAACAGGTAACTTACATTAGGATCATCCAGTGTAACGTGTCTGGTAAATATTTTTTGTTCCATTTTAATACCATTACAAAGACTCTAATGGTTTATAAACTGCTATGCACAAATGTAATTTTATGCAAGAACTGATTCTTTGTGCTGTTCTATCTGTTATAGGTCTAACTCTATATTAGAAAGAAGAAAATAATAACGGATATGTGGAGAAGCAACATGTAATTACTCTTCTTGCATAAAAAAAAAAACACTAAACAAAACGGGAAATACAAATTCAACAGCTTAATACAAAATTAACATTACATCCATGATTATACATCACCCATATACTTGATTAGAACTGGAAGAGCTATATGGTTTACACATTTTCACTTTTCATTTAATTGTATATAAAAAAATTGAACAGATGTTATGCGTTTGTCCATATAGTTTAAGAATTAATCTTCTTGTCTTATTAACATTTGCACAAGATAATAGTTGTAGCATTTAAACCTCATGCTGTGATATCTAACAGGAAACTCACAGAATAATACAAACAAAAGCATCTTCACACACATATACACAAACGTAAGCTGTCTGTTGCTGTCAGCGTTTGATTTTTAAAACACATAAGAACAATTTAAACATTTTATTATTATTATTTAATAAGCAGACATTATATGCAATAATATATTTAAGATGAATCACTGCCTTTTGAACATTACTTACAGAATATGTGCTATTAGCATTAAAATATTGTTTTTAACGTCAATTGAAGATGTCTAATTCCCACTGTTAAAGATACATTCAAGGGATATAAAACTGTCTATTTCATTGTTACAATTAAAAAGCAATAAGCAGTTGGTTATACTTAAAGGGACAGTCTGGTCCAAAATAAACTTTAATGATTCAGATAGGTCATGTAATTTTAAACAACTTTGCAATTTATTGTTATCACCAATTTTGCTTTTTTCTCTTGGTATTCTTTGTTGAAAGCTAAACTTAGGAGGCTCATATGCTAATTTCTTAGACTTTGAAGGTCCCCTCTTATCTGAATGCATTTTTACAGTTTTTCACCACTAGAGGGCATTAGTTCATGTATTTCATATAGATAACGTGCTCATGACCGTGGAGTCAGCACTGATTGGCTAAAATGCAAGTCTGTCAAAAGAACTGAAACAAGGGAGCAGTTAAAAGAGGCTTAGATACAAGCTAATCACAGAGGTAAAAAGTGTATTAAAGGGACAGTCAACACCAGAATTTTTGTTGTTTAAAAAGAAAGATAATCCTTTTATTACCCATTCCCTAGATTTCCATAACCAACACAATTATAATAATACACTTTTTACCTCTGTAATTACCATGTATCTAAGCTTCTGCTGACGGCCCCCTTATTTCAGTTCTTTTGACAGACTTGCATTTTAGCTAATCAGTGCTCACTTCTATGTCATTTCACGTGCATGAGCTCAATGTTATCTATATGAAACACATGAACTAATGCCCTCTAGTGGTCAAAATGCATTCAGATTTGAGGCAGTCTTCAAGGTCTAAGAAATTAGCATATGAACCTCCTAGGTTTAGCTTTCAATTAAGAATACCAAGAGAACAAAGCAAAATTGGTGATAAAAGAAAATTAGGAAGTTGTTTAAAATGATATGCCCTATTTAAATCATTAAAGTTTTTTTTGGACTTGACTGTCCCTTTAATATAACTGTGTATGTTATGCAAAACTAGGGAATGGGTAATAAAGGGATTATCTATTTTTTTTAAACAATTCTGGTACAGACTGTCCCTTTAATACAAATCAGTTTATCATTCATTTTTAAATTATTTTACCTTTTACTTATTTTTCCTTAACTTAATTTGTGAAGGATCCTTTCTTCCTGTCAAAAAACCCGGAAGTGGTCTCTAAAGGAAGGCAAAGCAGTAATGTTTCCTTTGCAGTGTTGCTGGGATACATCTACTCTAGCTGTAATCAGTTCATTGGCTATGCTAAATTGAAGACTTTTGTGCAACAGTAGACCCTAAAGGACAACTAAATACATTCATGCACATTTTCATTTTGACATTTCTATACCTTTAAAGGGATAGTTTACTAAAAAATTAATATATTTTAAACAAAAGTACATCAATAATTAAATATATTGGTTCTGATCAATCTATATACATACTTTTCGATTGTTGTAAATATTTTTTATAAAAGACAGTTTTGGAATTGCCTTTCCTATACCCCTTAGAATGTTTTTTTAATCCGGTCTCACTCCTCCTCGCACACAGCGCATGCGCCACCCCTAACGGTGAAATCATCGCAAGTGGGAACACGGACCTATGCTCCATAAAAGCGTGTCCGTTTTAGCAGGGAGAAGCATTTTACTTCCCATTGCTGTTAAAAACATTATACTGGTATGCATTACGAATATAAAACTATTAAGGGACTTGTTTCTTATATCTATGGCCTGACATCATATTGTATGTTTTATGCACGCAAGTGATCAAATCGATCAACAGCGGAGTTCCCTATAGTGCGTGCACCGCTGTAGATTGATCTAATAGCTTGAATGCAGAAACCTATACAGGATGATGTCAGGCCACAGTTATAAGAAACAAGTGCCGGTATAGCTTTATTTTCCTACTGCATAATGTTTTTCTATTTTATTTTATTTATTTATTTTTTCTTTTCAGCACAACTGAAGACTTTGCTTCACATTCTGTCGGCTCTTTTCACAGACCTGCCACTGCATCAGTGTGCAACTTGGTGAAAGTCGAGTTATACCGGACCAGGTAATTTACAGTGGTATCCCATTTCTGGGTGCTTTATGACGTGTGCTTTGGGTCATTGCCCTGCTGTGAGACCCATGACCTCTGACAGAGACCCAACTTTCTGACACTGGGTCCTACATTGCACCACAGAATTCTTTGGTAGTCTTCAGATTTCATAATGCCATGCACACAGTCAAGACATCTAGTGCCTCAAGCAGCAAAGCAACCCCAAAACATCAGTGAACCTCCACCATGTTTGACTGTAGGGACTGTATTCTTTTCTTTAAAAGCCTCATTTATTTTTCTGAAAACAGTAGAATGAAGGGCTTTACCAAAAAGCTGTAATTTTTTTTTTTTCGTCTGTCCACAGCACATTCTCCCTAAAGGATTTTGGCTCGGGTAAGTTTTGGCAAACTCCAGTCTGGATTTTTTATGTTTCTGTGTCAGCAGTGGGGTCTCCTTCCATAGCATCCCTTTTTATTCAGATGGTGATGTATAGTGCGAGCTGACACATTTGTACCCTGTGCCTGAAGGTCAGCTTGAATTTGTCCGGAAGTTGATCAAGGTTATTTATCCACCATTCGAACAATACTTTGTTGCAATCTTTGATCATTTTTTCTCTTTTGTCCACATCCAGGGAGATTGGCTACAGTGACTTGGGCTGTAAACTTCTTGACAATGTTGCGCACAGTGGACACAGGAACATTAAGATCTATGGAGATGGAATTGTAACCTTGAGATTGTCCATGCTTTCCACAATTTTTGTTCTCAAATCCTCAGACAATTCTTTGCTGCTCTTTCTCTTCTCCATGCTCAGTGTGGCACACAGAGACACACAACAGAAAGGTTGAGTCAATTTTTCACCATTTGAATTGGTTGCCGGTGTGATTTCTATATTTTTTCAGCACCTGTTAATTGATACAGGTGAGTTTAATTACAAATTACAGGAGCATCACAAACTTGGAATTCAATAATTTCTTCAAATTTTGAGATGGTGCCACTAATTTTGTCCTGTCCATTTAAGGAGTTTTGTGTGGAATGTGTTAGATTTGGCTTTTTTTTTCTCCAATGTTTTGTGTCATACCGATACAAACAAAAGAAATAAACATGAGAATGCCGAAACATTTGTAATTGCAACAACTTTCTGGGTGAAGTCGTGCATTATCTGACAGAAATGCAGGGGTGCCAATATTTTGGGCCAGGACTATATATATATATATATATATATATATATATATATATATATATATAATATGTAGCCGGTGGCCTACCACTCCTTCCACACATGTGTAGCCAAAGCCTGGGTGCAATCCTCAAATTGAAGTATAAAGAAGTTCTGCAGATGGAGGGCACTCACAGGACTTGTAAAACATGTAATCTTTTATTTATAACATCAGTTTCACATCAAAGAATGTCAACGTTTCGGCCCATCTAGAGGCCTTCTTCAGAGATTCCGAATCTCTTGCTGGGAGCTCGCTGTGATGTGCTGCACGCACATTTTTTAAGACTTTGAATTGTCTTGAAGAAAGCCTCTAGATGGGCCGAAACGTCAACATTCTTTGATGTGAAAATGATGTTATAAATAAAAGATTACATGTTTTACAAGTCCTGTGAGTGCCCTCCATCTGCAGAACTTATATATATATAAATATATATATATATATATACACACACATTATAGCTTTTTGCAGTCAAGCGCCTTGTCATATACCATATACCTTTTAACCCTTACAACATTTTTTTATTAATAATTATATGAATAACAAATAGTGTACATATGAGTGTAAAACTTTATTTTAATGTATTTATGTTGTGTTTGGTGCACATATATATATATATATATATATATATATATATATATTTATTTATTTTTTAACCATTACACTTTACACTAGGTCTTCAGTCGCACAAAGCCGACCTGCACTAATTTAGTTTGAGCTTGAGTGAACGCATAATATGCGCACAAGTTTAGTGCGGTCAAGATATTGATTATCGCAACCTGCTCTAACAATAGCGCGCCACTTGTAACCTAGCCATAAATACATCTTAGGTAGAATGATAAATTAAAAACAAAGAATTACCTGAGAATAATATGAAGATGTTTTTTCTAAAATTACATTAGTTGTTTAAATATTGTTAACATAGTGTAACCTAGGTTGAGACCAATCAAGACAGCTATGAATGAGTTATTAGAGAGTGCAGCCAATGGCTGTGTGACATACAGCAGTGTATATCTGGAGTCTGCACTTCCACTTACAGGAAAAGAAGGCAAAATAAATAATGAAAGTATATTACCTTTACTACACACAATTCATTTTATAGAGTGATCTCAAGGTGTGTAAGGTCCTTTTAAAGTAGGAAAAATAGAACAGACTGAATCCTTTAACCTCGATCTGCACTAATGAAATCGTCATCATAATCATTCAGAATAATAGAACTTAGATCCAATGTCTGTTTTGCTGCTAAAAACTATCACCTAGATTACGAGTTTTGCGCTAGCCTTAAAAAGCAGCGTTGACAGGTCCCAACGCTGCTTTTTAAAGCCCGCTGATATTACGAGTCTGGCAGGTACTCGTAATATCGTAATAGGATTGAGTTTGCATTCTATTGGCTGTTCCAATCAGCCAATAGAATGCAAGCTCAATCATATTGGCTGATTGGATCAGCCAATAGGATTTTTTTCTACCTTAATTCCGATTGGCTGATAGAATTCTATCAGCCAATTGGAATTGAAGGGACACCATCTTGGATGACGTCACTTAAAGGTACCGTCATTTAGTGTTAGTCGTCGGAAAGAAAAGGATGCTCCGCGTTGGATGTCTTGAAGATGGACCCGCTCCGCTCCGGATGGATGAAGATAGAAGATGCCTGGATGAAGACTTCTGCACGTCTGGAGGACCTCTTCTGCCCGGATAGGATGAAGACTTCGGACTGTGTGGAAGACCACTTCTGCCGGTTGGGTGAAGACGTCTCACGGTAGGGTGATCTTCAAGGGGTTAGTGTTAGGTTTTATTAAGGGGGGATTGGGTGGGTTGTAGAGTAGGGTTGGGTGTGTGGGTGGTGGGTTTTAATGTTGGGGGGGTATTGTATTTTTGTTTCAAGGCAAAAGAGCTGATTACTTTGGGGCAATGCCCCGCAAAAGGCCCTTTTAAGGGCTATTTGTAATTTAGTATAGGGTAGGGATTTTTATTATTTTGGAGGGCTTTTTTATTTTGTTAGGGGATTAGAGTAGGTGTAATTATTTTTAAAATTTTCTGCAATTTAGTGTTTTTTTTCGTATTTAAGTTTATTTAATTTAATTGTAATTAATTCTAGCTAATTTAGTTAATTTATTTAATTATAGTGTAGTGTTAGGTGTAATTGTAACTTAGGTTAGTTTTTATTTTACAGGTATATTTGTATTTATTTTAACTAGGAAGTTATTAAATAGTTAATAACTATTTAGTAACTATTCTACCTAGTTAAAATAAATACAAAGTTGCCTGTAAAATAAAAATAAACCCTAAGGTAGCTACAATGTAACTATTAGTTATATTGTAGCTAGCTTAGGTTTTATTTTATAGGTAAGTATTTAGTTTTAAATAGGAATTATTTATTTAATTGTAGTAATTTTATTTAGATTTATTTAAATTATATTTAAGTTAGGGGGGTGTTAGGGTTAGACTTAGGTTTAGGGGTTAATAACTTTAATATAGTGGTGGCGAAGTTGGGGGTGGCAGATTAGGGTTTAATAATTGTAGTTAGGTAGCAGCGACATAGGGGGATATAGGGGTAGATTAGGGTTAATAAATAAAATGTAGGTTGCGGCGATTTTGGGGGCAGCAGATTAGGGGTTAATAAGTATAATGTAGGTGGCAGCGGTGTCCGGAGCGGCAGATTAGGGGTTAATAACATAATGTAGGTCTCTGTGATGTCGGAGGCGGTAGATTAGGGGTTAATAAGTGTAAGATTAGGAATGTTTAGACTCTGGGTTCATGTTAGGGTGTTAGGTGTAGACATTAAAAGCATTTCCCCATAGGAATCAATGGGGCTGCGTTAGGAGCTGAACGCTGCTTTTTTGCAGGTGTTAGTTTTTTTTTCAGCCAAATCTGCCCCATTGATTCCTATGGGGAAATCTTGCACAAGCACGTTTCGCCAGCTCACTGCTACCATAAGCAGCGCTGGTATTGAGGTGAGATGTGGAGCTAAATTTTGCTCTCCGCTAACTTTTCTGCGGCTAACGCCGGGTTTGTAAAAAGCCGTAATATCAGCGCTATCTGTAGGTGAGTGGTGAGCTGATACTGCTCGTTAGCCCCGCAAGCTTTACCAACAAAAACTCGTAATCTAGCCGTATGGTATCACATAATAATCAAGTGGTTTTAGAAATTTAGATTAAATACCTAAAAATATTTTATGCATAGGTCATCCTAAATATAAAGGCAAATTCAAATGACTTTTTATTCATTTAAGAAAAATGTATCTTTCAATTTAGCATAACTGCAAAACATAATATGACCAGTTTGTTTTTCAGGATTTATTTATACTTTATGTAATATGTGTGCTACCAGATTATTATTATTTTTTTTTTTACTGTTTATTAACAAGCCTTTGCAATTAACCGGCTTTTAAATCAGAAGTATGATACTATTTTAATTTCCTTTATGCTCACTAACCTATCATTTGAAATCACATTGAGCTGACTCTTAAGAGGCCACCTGGTGTAATAATGTCACATTGAATGAGTTGTTTTGGTGTGCAGAAAACAGTGGTAATATTCAGGGCAAAATCTTTTTTTTTTCCCTGATGACAAAAACAGAGTGAAATTAATGTGCTCTATTCATAAATACTTGACAGGCTGATTATGAAAAATATATTCTCTACATACATATAATGTGTATATTCTTAAATTAGAACAATCAACAAACTCTAGTATAGTGCACAGCGCCAGGCAGCACTTTGATGCCCTGGGTTTGTCGATGTCAAGTGTTATGTGATTGTCAAGCTCACCGTGGAAAGCAATGACACATCAGTGTTTAACTATGTATCCTGCTATGATGCTATCAGGTCCCAAGTGGAAATGCAACAATATAGAGGAATTAACACTAGCAAAGATGTAGAATGGCAAATATATACACGGTTCACACTTTTCCTACTATGTTAAAAAAAAATCAATTAAAATGTCCTTTTGTAGTCTGTTGTGTTGTGAGGCATGAGATTGTTGATTTAATTATTCATATCACTTCATAGACACATATTCCCTTCTAATATTTTTTAATACAATATAGATAGCTATTAAACATAAAATTTAAAGGGCCATAATACCCAAATGTTTAAACACTTGAAAGTGATGCAGCATAGCTGTAAAAAGCTGACTAGAAAATATCGCCTGAACATTTCTATGTAAAAAAGAAAGATATTTTACCTCAAAACATCCTCAGTAGCCACCTCCCATTGTAAAGGATTTCTAAGCAGCATATTAGTGTGTCTGTCCTGGGACAACTGAAGGGATGAGCATCGTGAACTCTCATATTATTTCACCAATCAGGTAAAGGAAGCTTACTATGAAATCTCATGAGAGTTAAGTCAAATCTCATGAGATCACAGTAAGAGTTCATGACCTCAGCACTGCTGATGCTGATTGGCTGCTGTTCATTTCTTCATTTTTTAATTTTTTTTACCTGCAGCTGGACAGCAGCTGAGTATAACTTTTTACACAGAACTTACTCTACTGAGCTGAGGAGATTGTGAGGTAAACTATCTTCCTTTTTTACATAGAGATGCTCAGGTGATATTTTCCTGTCAGCTTTTTACTGCATCAGTTTCAAGTGATTTAGCATATGAGTATTATGTCCCTTTAAGACTACTAGCACCATGCTGATAACATGAGCATTTGCACTATTTGTATAACATACTTGTTGGTTCAAAAACAAAAATAGGCAATCATCTAAAGAAATGTCTAGGGCGGAATCCAAAATAAATAAATACAATTTTATGGCATCCATATACATTTAAGATTATTTAATTATATTTCTATTGTTGGTTTCTAATAATAGTTATATGCTCTTAAACATTTGTTTGTCGATATCTCAGAGAACATATTGTCCTAGTCAAATATTTAATTCATTTGAGGTTTATATAGTGTTTTCACTAATCATAAGCAGCTACAATGTCAACATTAACACCCCTCTCCCAAAAAAAACTATTTTAGATTAATTGGGAAATGTGTGTTTTATGTGCTTACGCCATTTATAACTGAAATCATATATTGATCACAGTTCAATAGTATATTTATGACATGCTGACAGATATATAATTTTGTTACCACTGATTGATATATTATTATACATATCAATCAATAATATTATAGTCAATCCCTCTCATAGCTCATTATATCTTTCCCTGTCTTTTGTCTTCATAAACTCTCTACCTCCTTCTCTTCCCATGTCTCCTTTATTGTGCATTTCTATTTTTCGCTTGTTTGTTCAGTACCCTCCTTTTTTCACTTTAAGACTCTCTATCCAGTGTCTTCATCTCCATGACTCTCTGATTTCTTAACCATAGTCCTTACTTGCTCTAAAGGTAATAATTGAAACAGTTGTGATTGGCAATTGGAAGATCAGGTGGTGTTGTGGCAGAGCTAATTTCCCAGCTATGTTGTTTACTTGATGTAAGGTTCCATTTTATTGTCAGCTGCCTGGGAAACTAGTATTGATAGTGATACAACACAGGTGATGATAAAAGCCAGGGGACACACTTTGGTCCCCACTCACATAGGTCTATGGCTAACAATAATTTCTGTGTCAAAATACATTTGTTCACACTATTTGGTTTATAGTCTTTTCTATGAAAATCAAGAATAGAGAAGGATAAATTAATTGCAATACATGTATGTTACAGAATTTTTCGGAAATACAATAAGGCAAAGGGAGGCCTAGATTAACCCCTTGAGCCTCTTTGACATAGGTACTATTTCACACAGTACTTTGCCCAGTTTACTGTGTCAACGTTGTACCTACGTCCAGCAAAGATATGCATGTTGTAGTCCTGCTGTCACCTTTTACAGCTAGAAATGCAACTGGGGGCAGAAGGCATTTGTCTTTATTTAGTAAGGGAGCACTGATTTTGGTGGGTCCTGGAGGGAGGTATGGGAGAGAAGGAAGAAGGTGGTAGAGAGCTGTTTGGGGGAAACCAGGGAGGTGGGGGGTGAGGGGAAATCCTTACATTACAGAAAATAATAAATAAATATATAAGAGAGGGAGGGGGGAGGAAGAAAGCTGTTTGGGAGGGATAAGGTAAGAATCAGGGAGGTGGAAGGGTAATACCTACACTACAACAAATTTTAAAATTGAATTAATTAACCCCTTCACTGCTCGGGAATTTCAGAAATGTGGTGCACAGTTGCAATTAGTAGCCTTCTAAATGCCAAAAATCAATGGCAAACCATACATGTCTGTTGTTTCCATACAAAGGGCATCCCAAATATGCCTTTACAAGCATTTGTCGTATGACTGTAGTATTTGTGTGTAATATTTCAGTGTGAAACCGAGTTTGTGAAACTTCTTTTATATGATCACATTTGAATGCCAAATAGTGGCATGAAATAAAAAAAAATGGGCCTAGAACAATATAGATGTCTACTTTAAAAATAAAAAAAAGTTAATTTATGCTTACCTGATAAATTAATTTCTTCTATGGTACGACAAGTCCACGGATTCATCCTTTACTTCTGGGATATTATCCTCCTGCTAACAGGAAGTGTCAAAGAGCACCACAGCAGAGCTGTCTATATAGCTCCTCCCTTAGCTCCACCCCCCAGTCATTCGACCGAAGGTATAGGAAGAAAAAGGAGAAACTACAAGGTGCAGAGGTGACTAAAGTTTAAAATCCAAAAATATAATCTGTCTTAAAATGACAGGGCGGGCCGTGGACTCGTCGTACCATAGAAGAAATTAATTTATCAGGTAAGCATAAATTTACTTTTCTTTTATAAGGTACAACGAGTCCACGGATTCATCCTTTACTTGTGGGATACAATACCAAAGCTACAGGACACGGATGAACGGGAGTGACAAGACAGATGGTTAAACAGAAGGCACCACTGCTTGAAAAACTTTTCTCCCAAAAATAGCCTCTGAAGAAGCAAAAGTATAAAATTTGTAATATTTGGAAAAGGTATGAAGCGAAGACCAAGCCGCAGCCTTACAAATCTGTTCAACAGAAGCATCATTTTTAAAAGCCCATGTGGAAGCCACCGCTCTAGTAAAGTGAGCTGTAATCCTTTCAGGAGGCTGCTGTCCAGCAGTCTCGTATGCCAAACGCATGATGCTTTTCAGCCAAAAAGAAAGAGAGGTATCCGTAGCGTTTTGACCTCTAAGTTTTCCAGAATAGACAACAAACAAAGAAGATGTTTGACGGAAATCTTTGATCGCTTGTAAGTAAAACTTCAAAGCACGAACCACGTCCAAGTTGTGCAACAGGCGCTCCTTCTTAGAGGAAGGATTAGGACACAGAGAAGGAACAACAATTTCCTGATTGATATTCCTATTAGTAACAACCTTAGGAAGGAATACAGGTTTGGTACGCAAAACCACCTTATCAGCATGGAAAACAAGATAAGGTGAGTCGCATTGCAATGCAGATAGTTCAGAAACTCTTCGAGCCGAAGAGATAGCAACTAAAAACAGAACTTGCCAAGATTAAGCTTAATATCTATGGAATGCATAGGTTCAATGAAGAAATAAAAAACTAATATTTTATCACCTCTTTCACTTTACCCTTCCTAGCACTTAGAGTAGGGAAAGAGAATGACTGGGGAGTGGAGTTAAGGGAGGAGCTATATAGACAGCTCTGCTGTGGTGCTCTTTGCCACTTCCTGTTAGCAGGAGGATAATATCCCACAAGTAAAGGATGAATCCGTGGACTCGTCGTACTTTATAGAAGAAATAAAAATAATATATATAGTTTAGAGAGTCATTTTTGAGAATGTGGAGTATTCTGCTATTTCAAATAAAAGTAAACACCATGAATAATAAATAATAATAAAAATATATATACATGATCTAAATAAAAGGATGCCAATAAACAAATGTGTGAGATTTTTCCCCCCCATTTTTTTAGAAAGCTACAGGTTTTTGTGGAACATGATAATGATATGATATATGTAATATAATGTGATACATATATATATATATATATATATATATATATATATATATATATATATATATATATATGAGGACCTGAGGATCGGATCTTACACCCACGGTATCATAACCCTGGCTAATCCTAAGAGGTTTCTCTCACGCCTCCATCTACCCCTGGTCTGCTTTCTCTTGCTACACTTTCTACTTCCACCAAAGTACCACACTTGTCCCAACGGAGAAAGACAGAGGCGGTCCCATCTACTGCTGCCAATCGGGAAACCTTCCCGTACCCACGTCACCCACAGAGGAGGAGTCAGACGCGGCATCACCCGCGCTTCCCAAGGACGCCAGACAACACAGCTAATCGGACGCCTGCACTTTCAAAGGGACAGAAAAAACAGTGAGCAGCGCGGATTGCCGCGAGGACAAGGAGCGATTGCTGGTGAGTTGATATCGCATTCGTTAACACAGACCTTGTTCAGAGTGTGCTCATACTGAATTACTAGCAGACCCAACAGAGAGGGGAGAGGCTCAAATCACTAAGCAATACACAGCTATTCAGCTATATTTAAGGACTTCCACAAAACCTATTTAGCCAGGTACCATTAAACAACCTAGGGTTGTGCACATTTCCTGTTGTTTTTTCTATATATATATATATATATATATATATATATATATATATATATATATATATATATATATATATATATATATATATATATATATGAATTGTGATCAAATCTGCTTGTGAACCTAATATCTTGCTAGTTGAAATGGTCACCACCAAGAGCTCTTTTAATGCCCCCCAAAAATACAGTTTTCATAGAAATAAAAAACAACAACAAGGCTCCATTTTTGTTTAAACAGAATGATAGCAAAAATACAAAAAATTCTCTGGTACTTTGGGCAAGTTTTTCTCTGAAATCCTTCGTAGTGAAAAGGTTAAATAAAAGCTGCTTGTAAACTTAATATCCTGCGGTAACAACTTTCCTCAACACCAAACGAGCAAATAAAAAGGAGGGAAATAAAGTCACTTGATAGAAAATTCCATACTAACCTAGGCAAAAGGTAATGAATAACTGAGACAAAATCACTGTTTTGCTACATTGAAACACCACAGCCAGTCAAGATATTTCACAAGAGCAAACTTTAAAAATTCCACACAATTCGTGTTAGTGTAAGTTGACAAATCACCCATAGCGCCCATGGGCAGACCCTTGTGCGTTTCTATGACACATCTGTACTATACAGGGTGACTAAATTCCCCTAACAAAATAGACAAGCAAATATGGTAAAATTACAAACATTTGCATTAACCAGGTTTCATCATGTGTGTCAAGTCTTTGCAGATGTCATTTATTTTCCACTTTGCAAGACATTCTTGTATAGGGCTCCTCTTGCAACTATGGATGTTAATGGCAGGAATGCCCTATAAGGAATCTGTGGGAAATATAGGTGATGCTCAATGAATTTCAAACATGATCACACCTTAGAAATAAGTCAAAATAATTACCTCCTATAAATCTAGGCCATTGACATAGAAGACACATAATAACAACAGAAAATAATAATAATAATAATAATAATAATAATAATATGAACATTGAAAGACAAAGAAAAACTGCCCCTATTCAAA